>NC_084800.1:82263835-82566865 GCF_963169125.1 Humulus lupulus
GCAAACATTAGTGAGATTTTAATAGGTTTTATCCTATATTATAGTTAGTATGTGATTTGTGAATAAAAGAATTATTTGAGAATTTAAAATTTACTCATTTAAAAGATGAGCATCTCATTTTATGAGATAAGAAAAGATGAAACTAAGGGGGTTACATCTTTTAATGGTTGTGTCTTGCCATTGCAAGAAAAATGGATCAAAGTGGATTCAAAAATTGTGGGATGACATATTGACTCAATAGACTTATAGTCTAAAGAATGGCCAAAAGAGAAAATATTTGAGAATTATTTAGTGACAATAATTCTTAAATATTGAATATCTCAATGAGGAGACATTACAAAATTGGATAAGCAATTTTGAATCTTTACACCAATGGTGAATAAAAGAGAACTTGATTCATTTTGGTTAAAGATGGTGATATGTTTAAATTAATCTCAATGAGGAGATAATTTTAAACAAAAAATAAGAAATCAAAGTGTTTAAATAAATCAATGAGGGTTTATTTTCTTTGATTTAAAGTGTTTAAAAAAATTGACATTTTCATTTTGATTTTGATGAGAAAATCAATGGATGTCAAATTGATGTTTTCAAAAGAATCTCAAAGAGAATCTTAAGAAATACACAAAAGTTGTTTAAGTGATTTTGAGATTATTTAGACAACTAAAAAATGAAAATTTGTGATTATTTGTTTGAGAAATTCTCACATTACATTTGTGTTCACATTTTATTTTGTGAAGTACATAAAAGAAAGAAACTAAGTAAAATTTGCTTTGAAAGAAATGTGTCTTGCTTTAGCAAGTAAATAAATCAAGATAAACATTGAGGTTTTTATCTTGATCTATTGAGAGTTTATCATGTGGCTTAGAGGACTCATGATGAACTTTGAGAATCATAGGTCTAGATTTATCTTGGAGAATAAACGACTTAATAGAAATGAAGAGATTTATATTTTAAAGTGATATTTTATTATCACTATGTGAGAAATGTGGGGGTGATGCTCCAAAATTTAAATCAATTTATTCTGTTGATAATAATTGATTAATTTGGTTATCCTATCAAATAGGTGATTTGGAATTTCGCATTCTAAATCACATTGGTTATATGTGTATAGAACAGACAAATCTAGACATGTTTGGTGTCTAAAGTCATTGTTTGTAATATTTTGATTCAAGAAGGAATCAATTTAAAACATAAAGGAGGATTTTAGAAACAAAGAGGTTTCTGGAATTAATATTCAAGGAAAATGTTTATCTTGGATATTAAACTATAAAATAGTGGGGGTGTTGACTATAGTCAAAATCACTATTTTAAAGAGGTAACTATTTTAATCAAACTATGGCTAGCAACAAAGTTTGAATAAAATAAAGAGTGTTTAAAGTATGCATACATGAGAAAAGAAATGATTCAAATGGAACCATTTCTACATCTCAAAGGGTGGGACTTAGACTCCCTAAAGAGATTCACGGTTGATGGTAACCTATCTTATAACTAGTAACCAAACTAGTATTAGGTTCAATAGGTAATGACAAGTCAATCAAGTGAATAGATAGTAGTACTCAAATTTTGTCCCATCTGAGATATGAGTACTAGTGTGTTACCAAAATGAGGGTTAAAAGCGAAAGTTTTTTTTAATAGAACTCGGTCTTGAAAAGACAAGTATTTTAGGGTAACAAAATACTGGAAGAGTTCTACCTATATAGTGTTAGGAGTGTGTCCTAAAAGCATGTAAAGACATTTGTTTTTCTGTGAATAAATAAATATCAATGGTTTATTGTTATTGTTATATTTAGATTGTTAAATTATTGTTTGAATAATTTTGTAAATATTAGAAAAATTCTATATTCATTATTGAGGATGTGATCTTGTATTAGTACGAGAGAATTAAGATCACATGAATGAATAAAAATAGTCAACAACAACAAATTAAAGTTATGGAATTCTTTAATTTGAGTTGTAAGTACGGTTTACTGAGTATCATAATGATACAAATAATCTAGATTCGGATTATTGATGTGGAAAGACATCTCGGTAAAGGTGTTTTATATAATATGATTATATATGACATGGACCAATATGAATTAAAGTCTTTATCCAAAAACCATTTAACAATAAAGACTTGTAATTTATATCATAACTAATGATCATTTATAGATCAACCTAAATCCTGAGTGTTCATGAACTCCTATTCATATTTATTAAATCTTTTGATTCATTCGTTAAGGTCTCTTCAAAGAATGAGGCTAATGACTTTTGTTTTGGAGATTTAATATCATGGATAGCTGGGAACATGTATCAACAATACGGAATCTAATATTTCCTAACGGATCGTATATTAGTTCCCTTAAGGGTTAATACTGGAACTAAATGATTTTGAGCTCAAATCTATAATTAGATTATAGATTAATTATTCACTAGTGAATTAATGGTACTTAAGGAATAAGAAGTAAATTAGAAAGGTAAAATGGTAATTCTTCCATTCTAATTTATGAACTAATTAATTAGAGGGTTGAACTATTGTAAGATGGCTATATCAATGGACGACTTAAGAAAAGATTTCTGTAAAAGTATATTTATAACATAAAGAGTGCAATTCTGAATTTATAGTGGAGTAATATCAGAATTAATAAATTAACTATTATAATTAAAGAGTTTAATTATTTAGTTTATTTATTGGAGCTTAATGTTATAGGTCTATGGTCCCCGAAATGGCTCAAACAATCACTAACAAAGGTAAACACAAAAATGGGCAAAAATGACTTATGTGATAAGTAAAATATTTTTCTATGTATCAAACATAATTATTGTTTAACTATGTGTAATTAATTAATTATTTGATTTAACAAAAATATAATTAATTTTGAATTAATTTATTTTTGGGATTTTTGGTATTTAAATAATAATAAAAAATGGGAAAAATCACATGCCATCACAAGCATGTGGTACACTGTAGGATCTTGGAATTTAAATCTAGATGCATGCTTCCTATTATTTTTCCAAACACATAATAGAAATATAGAATAACATGACATACATATGAACATTAGATTCGTAAATTAACATAAACACAATGATGTAGAAACTTACGAATACGCAGCGGAACTGGAACAACTCATTCCTTCAGTCTCTCTAACTCTTGATTCCTTTCTGTAGCAGAGTATTATCAAGAGATTGAACTAGATCAGCAACACAGTCTTCCTCACCGAGCCTTTGATCAACCTAGAACTAGTGTGGGCTGGTTCTCAACACATGAGATAGAGATCTAGAAAAGAAGAAGAGATAATGGCTAAGAAAGGATTAGAGTGTCTAGGTTTTCACTTACCCAATGAATCAACTAAGACTGACTTATGAAAACCCTAGATATCATATTCCTTATATAGACAACTTAATGGGCTTTATTTAAATTTAAATTTAAATTTAAATTTTGAATTAATTAAAATAATAAACAAAAAGATAAAAGTCTTAGGCTCCCACAAATGGACTTGGCCCCGATACCTTTATTTTGAATTTAAATCCTAATTGGGCCTAAATTTAAAACCTTTTATTTATTTAATTTAAATAATTAATTAAATCCTTATTCAAATTAACTAATTATAATTTTAAACTTTATTTAATTTTATTTATTTATATTGACACAAATTTATCAATATTAATAAATTTACCCAAAGATTCTCTTTTATTATCTAAATCTCATATCTCTATAAATTTTCCAAAATTGACATAGTCAACTTTAAAAAATCCTAATTGATAATTAAATCAATTAATTGAGACATTCTAGATGATTTACTCAAAGGTGATGCGGGGACCATGGATCCATGAAATCAAGCTCCAATAAGTTACCGTGAATTTATTTACGAATAATTTCACTACCTTATTAATTCCTTGTGACTCCACTATAGACTTGGAATTGAACTCTTGAATTCATAAAACATATTTTCCAAACCATAAATATGATATCCATTGTTATAACCATTACAGTTAGTCAATCCTCTATTGATGACTTACTAACAAGCTGGGTGAAAATTACCGTTTTACCCCTCATCAGTATTTTATCCTTAACTCCCACTAAGTTCCTTATAAATGATATTTCCGTGAACTTAATCACAGAAATGAGATCTCAATCATTTAACCTTTTGAACAAAGCAATTAAGGAAATCATCTTTTCACTTCTCATACAGAAGTTATAGATTTCATATTTATGAATAATACTCCCACTCAATTACATTACTAAATCTCCAAGATGTAAGTATGGGCTAGACCGTAGGGTAAGCTGGTAACGAACAAGTCAAAAGATTTAAATAATATAATTAGTAGAATATTATCACTCAGAATTAAGATCGACTTAACATATGGTCAACGTTGTGATATTGATTAGATTCGATAACAACGATACTTATTTATCAATCAATAATCAATATCGGTCCTAGTCCGATGTAACCAAATACATCCGATCATATCTACTTGGTCAATGCCTTGGACAAGACATCACACTCCTAATGTGTAAGTAGATCATATCGTAGATTTCCTAATTAGTGAAAATTCAATGCACTGATCTAATCTAGGACTTGTTCTTTTGAACATATAATTATAACTATAATCCACTGTGACCTAGTCACCATAATTGTAACTATCCATATGTTCAGGATTTTATGAATGTTTGTCTTAATTGAATAAACATGTAATAAAACAAGCGAACAATGCAATTGAATAAACAAAATGATTTCTACTTCTTTTATTGATAATAATAACGTGTTACATAAGAAATATGGTTTTATTAAGGGCATAAAACCCAACATACACGTGTAGCACAGTGCACAGTTACTGTGCTACACGCATAAGAGAGTGTGTTCAGTCTCTTGATTCCACAATTTTAGTTATTTAAATATTAAATAAATAATGAGATATTTTAATATGTTTAAAATATTATTATTTTAAAAAAAATCTGATAACTGATCAGTTATTTTGAATTTGTTTAAAATAACAAATATTTTAATATATTGGAAATATTAAATATAGGATATCAGTTTTACAGAACGTAGCTTTTCAGGGATAGAAAAATATCTAGAAATCTCTCTCAGAGAAAGAGAACAGTGACATAAACAAAAGTCATTGTTCTTCACAAAACCTAGGTTCAAACTTTATCAGATCTCATGTGTTAAGAACATCTGATAAATAGTGTTTTGCCTATTGTTTGTATAGCGAGCCCACACTCGTTCTTTGTGTGTTGAGAACATTTTGGAAGATCTTGGTGTGAGATCTCAAGGATTTAGCCATACAAAAAGATAGCAGCAAGGAAGGACCTGGGGTAGTTTTTTCTATTCTTGTCTTTGATTCAATATATATACACATATATATATGCATGTGAAGAAGTAGATCTAGAAATCGTTTGGGATTAAACTGACAATTTGATTGTTGTTCCGCTGCGTATAATCTCTGATTTGATCAATAAAAACCAACATATAGACCTAGGGGTGGTGCCACCCCTCATGAGAATTGGGAGTCATTCTCAAGAAAAGTCTATGAATGGAATGTGCTCATGGCCATTAATGGTGCAAAAGTGAGACATTGAGGTCTCAAGTGAACATAGCAAAGGTGTGTGTGTTATCACCGGTTTGTTATCAAGGGATAGTGGTTCAATGTTTCGGCAACCAAAATTTCAAAAAACTTTGTGATAATTACACTAATGTAACATTCAAGTCGAAAGACATTTTACTTTATGCACCAATGCAAATGTTTCTATAGAGAGTGATTATTTAATCAAGTGGGGGAATATTATATTTTAATATAATGTTTGATTGATTAAATAAGTATTACAAAAAGTGATTATTTAATCTAGTGGGTGAATGTTATATTATTTCATATAATATAATATTAGATTAAATAATGTGAAAAAATGTGATTTTTCACACAAATGTGATTTGTCACACCTTGTAACATATTATTGAGAGTCACAAAATTGGACACATGTGTGTGCCCAAATGTGACATATTTTGGAGTTACAAAATCAGTTACAAATTTGTAACTCTCAAATATTACCCAATAATATGTATATTATATGTTACACATTTGAGATTGGATTTCATAAAGCCATAATGAAATATGGTTGTTGGAGACATATTTTTAACTCCTAATAGGTGTTTGGAGGTTACAAAATCATGTGGGAAAGGATTTAGGACGTTTTGGAAAATGACAATTTTTTGTGCTGAAACTAGGGTGTGGCCGTGGCCTGGGGGACAGAGGCCAGTGGCCGCGGCCACTGATGATCCTGGTCGCGGCCAGTGAGGCTAACAGCCTATATGGTTTTTTAGTTTTTTCTAAATTGAACGGTTCTAACATCCCAAATAACTCTCAAATCTTCATTTTAATTCCATAAACATCCAATTAAACATTGGTAACAGCCATGGGGGTTGGTGGAATTTGAAATTCAAAGGGGTATCTCAAACTCTATAAATAGGAGCCTATTGCTCACTTGTGAGACACACCATTTTCCATCCACAAAGCACTTGGCTAGAAAATACACCTTGAGGCTTGATTATTCCAGAAAGCATTTCCAAAAATCTGTGAGAGATCTCTTAGTGCTTGAGTTAGGGGAAATAAGCTTTTGGACAAAGGTCTTAAACCTTGTTCAAGTTGGTGATCCCCAACCCTCTTCACTTAGGTTGTGTAAGTGAGAGTTTACTATTGTTTTGTTCTTGCTTTTTTCTTTATTTCTTTTCTTCTTATTTTCATTTTCTATTTACTTGTAACTTTTGTTTAAAGTTGTAATCTTCTTTTCTTTTGTTTCAAAGACCTTTTCTTTACTTGTAATCTTTTGTTTAGAGTTGTATCTTTCACCATTCTCTTATTCTCCTTTTTCCTCTTCCTTTCTTTGTTTGTTTGTATTTTCAGTTATAGAGTTGTAACACTCTAATCAATCATTATTTGTTTGTAATATTTTGCATAGAGTTGTATTATCTTACCTTTTCCATTGAGGCAATAACATATATTCTATAACAGCTTCTGCCTCCACCTCTTTCCTCATTCCTTCGACCAACATTTCATCTGCCGAAATCGGCTTCATTATAGTCATGGCCATCTCTAAACTGTGGTTGACTACGGCATGACCGACTGTTCACGCTATTTCCTCCTCGGGCAGGAATTTCCTGAGTGTTAGGGGGAGGCCTGCGCTGGTCGTTGGGTCCCCGTGCATTGTTATGCCGTGGGGGACCCCTGACCGCAGAGCCTGACTCTTTGTTCCTTCTATTGGCAGAAGGACGCTGTCCCATGCTTGGTGGATTTAGATCTTCATCCCCTGGGCATCTAGGGCTGCGGGGCGGCTGCCCAGCTCTATTCTTCCTTTGACACTGGGGATTGCCTCGACCAGCCTGAGATGGAGGCTGCTACTCAGGATCCCTAGCTGGGACATCATCCTGAGCCACAGGCGGTTGCTCCGGCCTTTGGGGGCTTGCTGGCTGGAGCGGAGGACTAGGATTGGGAGCTCTCTGAAGCGACGCTCTCGGTGGCTGATCCGGCTAAGAGGTTGGTGCAGCTTATCCTCGAGCCAATTGAATGGTTGCTTCCAGAGCGGCGGTGGCATTCCTCTGTCGACGGTCCATGTCCGCCTGACGCTCGTTCAACCCCTGACGCTGACGCTCAATCTCCCTTTGCTGCAGAGCCATGGTCTCTACTGCATTTTCCTGATTGGCCCTCAGATTGGCCAACTCATCTTGCAACACACCCAGCGTTGCCCTCAGCATTTCTGAATCTAACTCCTCCTCTCCAAACTCTAAATGTGGTTCATTCTCAGCCACATTTGGGGGAGGACGTTGGGATGATGCAGCGCCAGCGGCCTGTCCAACTATCTTGTATGTCTTTGCCATTAGATTTTCTTACAGTTTTTTTATCAATCTCTCAATGAAAGCACCAGAATGTTGACCCTCGATTTGGCCAACGACACGGAGTAAAAAATACGACAGATAATGAGATGACAATTAAGAGTTTAATCTAATGGTAAAACACAAACACAAACGATTTATAGTGGTTCGGCCCCAATAGATGGTAATGACCTACGTCCACTTAGTGTTATTAGTAATATTGAATCCCAATATCGTGATCAAAGAACTAGGGTTCTTGAGTTTCACAAACCTTTTGAGAATTACAACAAGACAATGGACAATCGCACTATATGCTATCTCTCTCTGTATTCAGGAAAAAGATTAGAAAACCAAAAGTCCCCTCCTTGAACTATTTCATTCATATTTATAGGCTTAAGGGGGGTTACATGGGCCAATGGGCCTTAACTATCCTTAATATCCGTGTAAAAGGCAATAAAGATGAAATAATCAACGTAATTATTACAAGATTACAATCTTAGAAGGAAGTAAATCGAATCATACGACTAGCCTGGTCGTATCTAATAGTCAGGTTTTGATGAAGCAATGTATAGATGGTCGATAGTCGAACAGTACCGCCTTATTTTGACTCTGTCACATGTCATCCACGTGTGAGAAATCCTTGCCACGTCATAAGCAGCCGTTTTTGGGTAAACAGAACTCATATAACATAAACAGGAGTTCATAGTAACTTCAGAATTAAGATCTATTTGTATATGATTATCTGTTGATATATTTAATTAATACTTCGAAACGGTATTTAACTACGTATTAATAAACATATCTGGTCCAGTTCTATATATTCTCTAATATAAAAGCACCTCCACTAAAGTGTCCTACCATACTAGTGATCCGGATCTAGATCACATGTATTCATAATACTAGTGGACCGTACTTGCAGTAATTAATCTAAAGATTCCATAACTTTATTTTACTGCGAACTATTCAAGTTCATGTATCTTAAACATAATCGTATCGTACAAATACGTGTTTGAGATCACATATATGAACTTAGAAAATTTTCTGATATTTACATAATATTATCACAGAATAATATAGTCCATAAAAGATATGCATAACAAATTCAATTCATTTATTTATTTCATAAAACAATGTCTCCTACATATGCTTTCAGGGCACAATTCCCAACAAAAGGAACTTAAGACCCAGCTACAGGAATTGTTGGACAAGGGGTTCATACGACCTAGTCATTCGCTAATTCCCCAGCGACATTCATGGACATGATGAACATAGTATTTAAGGACTATTGGATAAATTTGTAGTGGTATTTATAAACGGTGTCCTAATCTATTCAAAGACCAAGGAAGAGCGTGAAGAGCACCTAAGGTTGACGCTAAATAGACTACGAGAGCATCAACTATATGAAAAGTTCTCTAAGTGTGAATTTTGGTTGGAGCAAGTAACTTTCCTAGGGCATATAGTGTCCAAGAATGGAATAGTAGTAGATCCAATAAAGATCGAGGCCATTAGAGACTAGCCCCAACCTAAGAATGCTTGAGAGGTTCGAAGCTTCTTAGGGTTAGCGGGTTAATGTCGAAAGTTTGTTGAAGGTTTTTCAAAGATTTCCATACCCTTGACCAACTTAACCCGCAAACACCAAAAGTTCACATGGATAGAGAAGTATGAAGAAAGCTTTCAGACTATGAAGGATAAGTGTATCTCTGTACTTATCCTTTGTGTTCCCACAGAGGGCGGAAAGTTTTTGGTGTATTGTAATGCATCTAAGAATGGATTAGGTTGCGTGTTAATGCAGAATGGGAAGGCGATAGCCTATGCTTCAAGGTGGCTCAAGGATTATGAGCAACGACATCCCACCCATGATCTTGAGTTAGCCGCAGTGGTGTTCGCACTGAAAATATGGAGACATCACCATTATGGGGATAAGTGTGAAATTTACATCGATCACAAAAGTCTGAAGTACTTTTTCACTCAGAAAAAGATGAATGTGAGGCAACAGAGGTGGTTAGAATTAGTAAAGGACTATGCTTGCGAAATTATATACCATCCAGGAAAGCCCAATGTGGTGGTCGATGCATTGAGTAGATGAGTACATGGGAGGTTCTGAGCTCTGATCACGATAAAGACACCTGTGCAGAAAGAGATTATAAACATCGATATTGAGTTCGTAACTGGAGGCCTAGCAAACCTCACTCTAAAGTCCTCCCTATTGGAACAGATTAGAGAAGGGCAGAAAGTGGATGAAGCCCTAATGAAGCAAGAGGCTTTGGTAAATGAAGGTGGTAGCGGTGACTTCACTATGTCTAATGGTGGATTGTTGTGATATAAGAATAGGATCTGTGTGCCTAACAATGATGAGATTAAAGAAAGTATTATGAAAAAGGCGCATACAACACTCTATTCCTTACATCCAAGGTCAACAAAGAATTATCAAGACCTTAAGGCGTTGTATTGGTGGCCTGGAATGAATGAAGATGTTGCTAAGTATGTTGCAATGTGTTTGACATGTCAGCAAGTCGAAGCCAAACACCAGAGGTCAGCCGGACTACTTCACCCACTTTATGTTCTGGAATGGAAATGGAAGGACAGAACAATGGATTTGTGGTAGGGTTACCCAGGACCACAAAACAACATGATTATGCTTGGGTAATAGTGGACAGACTCACTAAGTCTGGTCATAATCTACCAGTTAAGACCACCTACTCAACGGATCAGTATATCGAGTTGTACGTGAACGAGGTAGTGAGACTTCATGGGGTTCCAAAGTCAATTATTTCACATCGAGAGTCAGTATTCACATTGAACTTTGGGAATGGATTACCGAAAGCTATGGGTACAAAGTTAAAGTTCACTACTGCTTTTCATCCTCAGACCGATGGGCAGTCTGAGAGGACTATTCTGATTCTTAAAGATATGTTGAGATGTTGTGCGTTGGACTTTTTAGAATCTTGGATTCGATATCTGCCCCTAATGGAGTTCTCCTATAACGATAGCTATCAGTACACTATTGGGATGACTCCCTATGAGATGACTTATGGGTGCAAATGTAGATCTCCCTTTGACTGGGATGAGGTCGGGGAGAAGCAAATATTAGGCCCCAAGGCAGTTAGGGAAGCCAACGAGGTGATTGAGAAAATTCTCCAAAGGATGCTTACCGCTCAAAGTAGGAAAAAAAGCTACGCACACCTTAAGAGAAGGAACATCGAGTTTTCAGTAGTCAAGTTTGTGTTCTTGAGAGTCTCGCCAATGAAATGTGTTATGCATTTTGGGAAGAATAGGAAGTTAAGCCCGAGATTTATAGGTCTATTTAAGATTTTGGACAGAGTTGGGCAAGTTGGGTACCATTTAACACTGCCCCTAACACTAGCCGAAATGCATAATGTCTTTCATATATCGATGTTGCCTAAGTACGTGTTGGATCCATCTCATGTTCTGAGTTATGAGCCGTTATAGCTAAAGTAGGACCCGAGTTATGATGAACAGCCAGAGCGTATCATCGAAAAGGGAATCAAGGAACTGAGATTAAAAAGGATTCCATTAGTTAAGGTCTTGTGGAAGAATAGCATGGAAAGAGAAGCAACATGGGAGCTGGACGAAGACATGAGAGAAAGATACCCTGAGTTATTTAGTAAGAAAGAATTTCGGGACGAAATTCTTTTTAAGGAGGGTATATTGTAGCGCACCAAAGTTTTTTGGTTATTTTATTTAATTAATAATTGTTAAGTGTTAGGAAATTTTTATTTATTTATTTTTTTCGAAGTGTTTGGTAGAAATTATGTGAATTTAATTTGTTAATTGTTTTATTTAATTATTTTAATTTGTAAGTAAATGAGTTTTGGCTGTATGCACCAAGGTGCATGGTTAGTATGTTGGGAAAACTTATACATGATCTTTATTTATTTTCATGTAGATCTAATATTAAAAAAATTAATATGAGATAACCTAGAATATGTTTCTAAAATTGAATTCAAAGAGAAACAAAGATAAGAATACTTACAGTATATGCAGCGGAATGAAAGAGTCATTCCTTTAGTTTCTCTAACTCTTGTATCCTTTCTGTCGCAGAGTATTATCAAGAAACTGAACTGTTCTTCTAATTTCTTCACAGTCCTCCAATGTATCATTAGAATCACCTAGACTAGTGTGGGCAATTCTCAACACATGAGATAGATACATAGAGAAGAAAAGAAAATAACAAAGAGGCTTAGAAAAGCACTTGTGTTTAGAGAGAATCTAAAACCTATCAGAAAATCTGACTTGTGACTTATCAAACTTGTGTTTTGACTTCTCTCTAAGCACTCCTTTTATAGACTCAATTATGTCATTTAATTTAATTAAAAATCAATAAAATAATATCCAATTTGAAGCCCTAGGTCGAAATTATCATGGGCTTTAGGCCCGTGAAATTTCTCATATGATTATAAGCCCATTGGACTTAAAATCAAGGCATGTATTATTTTCTATTGATTTAATTAATTAAATAATTATTTAAATCCTTTATCAAATTAATTATTTATAATTTGAACATTGATTTAAACTTATTTATTAATTTAGATACCAATTTATCTTAATTAATAAATATGTCCTAATTTCTCTTTTCTTCTAAAAAATGCATAACTTTGTGAAACTATCCAAATTGATATGATCAAGTTTGATAATTCTAATTGATAATTAAATCAATTAATTGAGACTATCTAGAAGATTCTATCCAAGGTACAATGGGGACCATGGGCCTATGAAATCAAGCTCCAATAAGTTATCATAAATCTAACAAATAATTTTACTAACTTATTAACTCCTCGTGACTCCACTATAGACTCGGAATTGCACTCTTGAATTCATAGAACACCCTATAACAAATATAGATACGTTATTAATTATCCATTGTTACAACCACAATTGTCACTCAATCTTCTATAGATGGTATACAATGAGAGAGGACTAAAATATTGTTTTACCCCTCATTGTATTTTATCCTTAAAACACTTAGTTCCTTGTAAATGATATTTCAGTAAACTAATTTAATTACTGAAATGAGATCTCTATCATTTAACACCTTGAACCAAACTAAAAGGAAACTATCATTTCACTACTTCATCAGAAGCTATAGATGTTCATATCTATGATTAACACTCCCACTCAATTATACTACCGAGTTCCCAAGATGTAAGTATGGGCTAGTCCGTAGGGTAAGCCAGTAACGAAAAAGTCAAAGAACTCAAATAATACAATCAATTAGAATACTAACCACTCAGAATTGAGATTGAATTGACCTATGGTCAACTATATGATATGACTAGAATAGATAATAACGGTATGTTTACTTATCTTATCAATTGTCAATATCGGTCTTGTCCGATGTAACAAATACATCCGAACTTATCTACTTTGCTAATATTCTGGAAAGAACATAACACTACAATGTGTAAGTAGATCATATCGTATATTAGCAAGTCAATGTAAATCCTGTGCACTGACTAATCTTAGGACTAACTTATTTTGAACATATAATCATATTTATATTCTACTGTGATTACGTCACTATAAATACGATTAGCTATATGCTTGGGATTTAATAGAAGTTTATATTAAACAAATAATCATGAAAATAAAATATGTGAGAAAAGTGATTGACCAAGTCAAAAAATGATTTCTATTATTTTATTGATAATAAAATGAGATTACAAATAATTTGAGTTTTAATTAGGGCATAAAACCCCAACAAACTCCCACTTGCACTAATTGAAACTAATGCCTTAAATCTACTAATCCTCATTTCCTTGATATGTTTATCAAATGTAGCTTCTGGTAGTGTCTTTGTAAACGGATCCGCAAGATTGTCTTCAGTTGCAATCTTCATAACCTTCACATCTCCCCTGGCCACATATTCTCAAATAATGTGATACTTCCTTTCTATATGCTTACTCCTCTTGTGACTTCGAGGTTCTTTTGAGTTGGCTATCTCTCATGTATTGTCACAAAACAACACAAGTGATTTATCCATGTCTGGAATAACACCAAGATTCGAATAGATTTTCTTTAGCCAGACTATTTCCTTAGCTGCTTCTGACGCGACTATGTACTCAGCCTCCATGGTGGAATATGAGATTGCAGATTGCTTTACGCTTCTCCAAATCACAGCTCCACCCCAAGAGTAAACACCATTCTAGAAGTAGACTTCCTGTCATCGACATCAGTCTGAAAATCTGAATCGGTGTAGCTTACAGGGTTCAGAACGCCACCCTTGTAGACTAACATATAATCCCTAGTCTGCCTTAAATACTTCAGGATATGCTTAACTGCTATCCAATGTTCCAGTCCTGGTTTTGACTGATACTTGCTCACTACTCCCATTGCATAGAAGATATCTGGTCTAGTACACAATATAGCATACATCAGACTTCCAACTGCAGATGCGTAAGGAACATTTCTCATTGCATCTTCCTCTTTAGGAGTCTGGGGAGACTGCTTCTTTGAAAGATGAATTCCATGGCGGGATAGTAGACGCCCTTTCTTGGAATTTTTCATTGAGAAACGTTCAAGCACTTTATCTATGTAAGTTGCTTGAGATAGAGCTAAGAGTTTGTTCTTTCTATCCTTGATGATTTGGATACCTAGAACATAACTTGCTTCACCCAAATCCTTCATCTGGAATTGAATGCTCAACCAATTCTTCACATCTGATAATTTCTTAACATTGTTTCCAATGAGTAAGATATCATCTATACAAAGAAGTAGGAATACCATTATTTGATTTGCCTTTAGTTGGTAAACACAGCGCTCATCAATATTTTTTTCAAAGCCATAGTTTTTTATTATTTCATCAAACCTAAGATTCCAGGAACGAGAAGCTTGCTTAAGTCCATAGATGGACCTATTCAACTTGCAAATTTTTCCTTCTTGTCCAACTACTTTAAATCCTTCTGGTCGATCCATATAAATGACTTCGTCAAGCTTTCCATTAAGAAAAGCTGTCTTGACGTCCATTTGCCAGATCTCATAGTCGAGAGCGACTGTTGGATAGGAGGATGCGGATGGACTTAAGCATGGCTACCGGACTAAAAGTTTCCTCATAGTCTACGCCTTCTCTTTGGGTATAACCCTTTGCCACTAATCGGGCTTTATAAGTCTCAATATTTCCATCAACACCTCGTTTCTTCTTGTAGATCCACTTGCACCCAATGGCCCTAAAGTCACTAAGTGCTTCCACAAGATCCCAGCCGGAATTTGAGTACATGGACTCCATTTCCTGTTTCATGGCTTCGAGCCATAGTTCCTTTTCAAGGCTAGCCATTTCTTGTTTGAAAGACAACAGATCATCATCACTAGTGTCACCAACAACTATATTGGTTTCACCATCCAAACCATAGCGAACTGGGTTCCTAGAAACCCTCCCACTACGACGAGGCTCTGTGACTATTTGCTCAGGAATAATGGTACTTTCTTCATTTAAATCGACTTGTGTCAGTTGGACATGAAGAGTGGTAATTTCATCATCAACTTGTGTTGATGACGATGGAACATTGGTTGGAGTCAATTCTTTAACCATCTCCTCTAAAACTACTTTACTGCGAGGTTTAAAGTTCTGGACACAGTCATTTTCCAGAAAAGTAGCATTTGTAGAAGTAAACACTTTCTTTTCTGAATGACTATAGAAAAGTCCACCCCGAGTACTTTTAGGATAGCCAACAAACATGCAAACTTCAGTTCACACTTCTAGCTTTCCCTCATTTTTCCTCAGGACGTGGGCGGGACACCCCTAGATTCTATAATGGCGTAAACTAGGTTCACGACCATTCCAGCGTTCTAAAGGTGTTTTGGGGATTGATTTAGATGACACGACATTGAGAAAGTCGTTTACGGTTTCAATTGCATGTCCCCAGAATGAAGTTGGTAGAGTTGAGTAACTAAGCATGCATCTAACCATTTCTAATAAAGTTCTATTCCGGTGTTCCGCTACACCATTTTGTTGCGGAGTAACTGGGGTAGTAAGTTGTGATAAAATCCCAAGTTCAGTTAAATGATCTTGGAACTGCATATCCAAATATTCTCCACCCTTATCAGATCGCAAGATCTTTAACGTTTTACCTAATTGGTTCTGAGCCATTGCTAGGAATTCCTGAAACTTTGAAAATGTTTCTGATTTCCTATGCATTAGGTAAAGACAAGAGTATCTAGAGTAATCGTCAATGAAAGTGACGAAATACTCAAAACCACCCCTGTCTTGTACATTCAAAGGTCCACAAACTTCTGAATGCATAAGACCAAGTGGTTCTCTGGCCCTATCACCCTTTGCAGAGAATGGACGCTTGGTCAGTTTGCCTTCTAGATAAGATTCACAGACAGGTAATTAACCTAAGGTGAGTTCCCTCAAAGGTCCGTCCTTTGTAAGTCTTTGAATTCTATCATAGCCAATGTGACCTACTCTCAAGTGCCATAAATACGTCATATTATCGTTATCGATCTTTTGACGTTTATTGGCCCTAGGTTTAGCTACTTTGAATAAATCATTATTAAGAGCAAGGGGTTCGTTAGGTCGTAGAATATAAAACCCATTTTCCAAACATGCAATACACAATTATGATCCATTGAAAGAAAAGAACTAGTGAAAGTCATAACAAATCGTTCTAATTGCAACATGGAAACTGAAATTAAATTTCTACTAAAATTCGGAATAAAAAATACATGTTTTAAAATTAAGTATTTATTTCCGAACTTTAGAAGAGCTCTTCCTCTAGCTTGGACCGCAACGAACGCTCCGTTCCCAACTCTAAGCTTTAAGCCGCCTTCGTCCACTTCCTCCCACGACTCAAGAATGTGTAGAGAGTTACAAACATGGTTAGTAGATCCAGAATCAATAATCCAAACGGATTTATCATTCTCTAAAACACATGTTTCCAAGATAAATTAACTATAATCAATACCTTTGTTTTTAGCTGCTAGAAGCTTGGGGCAATCCTGTTTCCAATGCCCCTTCTCTTTGCAGTGAAAACACTTACCTTTACCTTTCTTGTTTTTCTTATTCTTCCCCTTAGGCATCTTTGCACTTGGTTGTGCACTCATCTTTGTAGCATTTGTAGGCTTGGGGTTGTTGTTTTGTCCACCTTTCCTCTTATTTCCAGCTTTCGAAGACGAAGCTTGGTTAGCTTCAGCCTTAGTTGGATCAGCAGCAACATCAGTAGTCTTATTTTCACCTCATTTACTAGGTCCACCCATGATAGGCTCAAAATTCTGAAGCTCGTTCATGAGCTGCATCAGACCATAGTTGAGTCGATCACGAACGTGCAAATATGGTGCCATTCGAGAATTCACGGTGTCATCACGTATGTGCGGAGACGGTGCTATCCAAGCATTTATGGTGCCATCACGAGCATTCACAGTGTTATCACGTATATGCGAAGACGGTGATATCCAAGCATTTACGGTGCCATCACAAACGTGCAGACACAATGCTCATTCTGGGGATTCCTCAATCATGACTAATTCAGAGTTGTCACCCATCAACTCTATGTTGATATTCTGCTTCCAATTAAGGAAGTTTTCTCCAGTGAGTTTCTCCATCGAAAGTTGAGAAAGGATGGGAGTAGACTCAGACATTACTTAACTTAAAACTACAAATTATCAATAATAATATAAATCAATCACATTTGCTCAATAAAACTTCTATTCACACAAATTTCAAGAAATAGCACAACATATACCAAAAATATGTAAGATATGAGAAAAAATACCAAAAACAATCATATCTCTATTTCTTTAGGTGTTTAACTAATCTATGATATCCTTGTCCCGGTTGGCGAGAGTAAAAAATACCACTAGTTAAATAGAGTTGTAAACTCATTTAATAATGGACACCACTATTAACAACCTACTATTCGATCAAAATAAGAAAACAAAATCTCTTATTTTATGAGCTAGATCCACAGTTTCGATAATCATAGATTTAGTCCTAGTAGTCACCGTAGGGGTGAGTCTACTAGAATTTGATCTATAATTATCTATCTTTCGAGATCTAACCTTGTCAAAGCGCCTCGAGGCCCCATTAAGCTATTGACTATGTTAAACCAATGGTGGAGATCGAATAAAATTCTTAAAATAAGCTCATTATTAAATTAAAAATAGTATTTTTATTATTATTTATTTTTTAGAAAATTAATGACTATGGTTTTCCAAAAAAAAATAAAGAGATTAAATTTTTAAAACCAAAGTCCTATAATTTCCTATTAATTCTAAAGTATCACATTGAAACAAATTCAATTAATTTAGAATTAATTTGTTATTAATCAATATTTAGGTTTAACTAATATAATGAACCTATACAATTAAGTCCAACTCAGGTAAATGGGCCTTAACAATTGGGCTTGTATGGAGGAGGGTTGGATCCAGTATGTCGTTCCCACTACAAAGGCCCCCAATCTTCCATACAAGGTCCAAAAGACAAGAATTTAAACCTTCGTTTTATAAATTATTATTAATTGATTAGGCCCACTATAGTCATGCAAAGCAAATGAGCCTTCACAAGTGGAATCAGCCACAAGAGAGGAATTTAAACTTTACATTTTCTAATGGGCCCAAATAAAACCTATCATTTTATGAATGTTTTATTTGGCAAAATCCATATATCTAACAAACATATGGGTCACTATATGCATCTAAGCCCAATTGCAAAAATACCACATATAGAGCAAACAAACATGTTATAATTGGATGGGCTTAATCATGTTACCATATGAGCAATTTTATGAATTTATGCAAAAATACCACAATTAATTATCTAGAATTTATCAAAAAATTCAAATTAATTAAATTTTTTCAAATAATAAGTCAATTTAAAAAAAAATTATCAACAATTAACAATAGTTAATTTAAATTTCATTTATCAACAATCAACTTGGTTTTAGGTTAATTTGAAAAAAAATATTAATTTATTTTAAATAGGATTTATCAACAATTAACCAAAGTTAATTTAAATCCCATGTATTAAAAAATATTTTATTAATTGGCTGAAAAAAATGATATTTTTTAAAATTTAAGCAATTTTAAATTTTAAATACAATATCTTAACTGTTTTTCAAAAATATCTTGCGTTGTTACAACTATAAGCAAATATTTTAACCATTTAAAAAATTCATAATAGTTATAACAACCTTAAAATATTTTAAAACAGTTAATCAAATTCAAATATCAATAAAAATATCTAACTAACAATATTCAAATTTCAAATAATTTAAATATTAAAAACTATAGAATAAAAAGATATTTATATTTTCAAATAAATATTTTAAAAAAATCAAGAATTTAAATGAAAATATCTTAAATATCTGATATCATAATTCTAATATTTTAATATATAAAAAGATTTAAAATTAAGTTGTTAGTCTATTTTTAAATTTGAATTTGAATCTTTGTTGAAAATATCTAATTATTTAAATCTCAACTAACAAAAATATCTTATTAAAAAAACAAATTTAAATGATAAAACAAATATGATATTTTTGGTTTTGATTAAAATAATTAATTTTCACAATTTTTATTTTTCTTTAATTTAAAAAAATAATAATTTTTTTTTGATGGGTACTATTCACTGCGCTGGTGACTGGTGCGCGTGGGCGCACATGGGCAGCGAGGCCAAATTTTTTCAAAAATTTTTTTTTAAGCAATTTTTCAAACCAAAACCATGTTCTAATTAACTTTTAACATGTTTTACACAAAATAAAGCATAGATAAAATTTAATAGCATAGAAAACACTACAAAATAACCTAAACAATGCTAATGATCACATAAAATCAATATGCTTCATAAAAACATGAAAATTTATCCAATTATTCAAACACATCAAATAATCCAATTTTTAACATGTTCATGCATGAAAATAAAGATTACCAAAGGCTCTGAGGCCAATTGTTGGGAAAACTTATACATGATCTTTATTTATTTTCATGTAGATCTAATATTAAACAAATTAATATGAGATAACCTTGTTAATGTTTCTAAAACTAAATTCAAAGAGAAACAAAAATAAAAATACATACAGTATACGCAGTAGAATGAAAGAGTCATTCATTTAGTTTCTCTAACTCTTGTATCCTTTTATGGTCGCCGAGTATTATCAAGAAACTGAACCGTTCTTTTAATTTCTTCACAGTCTTCCAATGTATCCTTAGAATCACCTAGATTAGTGTGGGAAATTCTCAACACATGAGATAGATACAGAGAGAAGAAAAGAATATAAAAAATAGGCTTAGAAAAGGACTTGTGTTTATAGAGAATCAAAAACCTATCAGAAAATCCGACTTGTGACTTGTCAAACTTGTGTTTTGACTTCTCTCTAAGCACTCATTTTATAGAATCAATTAGGTCATTTAATTTAATTAAAAAATCAATAAAATAATAGCTAATTTGAAGCCCTAGGTCGAAATTATCATGGGCTTTAGGCCCGTGAAATTTCTTATTTGATTATAAGCTCATTGGACTTAAAATCAAGGCTTGTATTATTTTCTATTGATTTAATTAATTAAATAATTATTTAAATCCTTTATCAAATTAATTATTTATAATATGAACCTTGATTTAAACTTATTTATTAATTTAGATACCAATTTATCTTAATTAATAAATATGTCCTAATTTCTCTTTTCTTCTAAAAAATACATAACTTTGTGAAACTATCCAAAATTGACCTGATCAACTTTGATAATTAAATCAATTAATTGAGACTATCTAGATGATTTTATCCAAGGTAAAATGGGGAGTATGGGCCTATGAAATCAAGCTCCAATAAGTTATCATAAATCTAACAAATAAATTTACTAACTTATTAATTCCTCGTGACTCCACTATAGACTCAGAATTGCACTCTTGAATTCATAGAACACTCTATAACAAATATAGATACGCTATTAATTATCCATTGTTACAATCACAATTGTCACTCAATCCTCTATAGATGGTCTACAATGAGATAAGACTAAAATACCGTTTTGCCCCTCATTGTATTTTATCCTTAAAACACTTAGTTCTTTGTAAATGATATTTCAGTAAACTAATTTAATTACTGAAATGAGATCTCTATCATTTAACACCTTGAACCAAACTAAAAGGAAACCATCGTTTCACTTCTTCATCAGAAGCTATAGATGTTCATATCTATGATTAACACTCCCACTCAATTATACTACCGAGTTTGCAAGATGTAAGTATGGGCTAGTCCGTAGGGTAAGCTGGTAACGAACAAGTCAAAGAACTCAAATAATATAATCAGTTAGAATACTAACCACTCAGAATTGAGATTGAATTGACCTATTGTAACATCCCAAATTTCCTAATGTGGCTTAGTGCCTGGATTAGGGGACCAGGAGGCAATAATTGAGTTATTATGTGAATTATATAATAATATAATTATGTTTGCATGTTAGAGATATTAAATATGTGTATGTAGGCCTGTTTCTTATAAGAAGGGTATTTTAGTAATTTGACCCGTTCGGGGAATAAATGCAAATGTGTGTTTGTGTGATTGAGACCACATTATTATGTGGATATACATGGGTTACTCGACGAGAGGTGATCCCAATGAGCAAGTTAGCGAAAAAGTCACAACGATGTTTTAATACCCGGCTTGGGGTAAGCTTAGGGGTATTTTATTGATTTAGTACATTACCGGGAATTAGTGGGTAATGGGAAAATTTGTTGGTAACCGTGTGAGAAAATTGGAAGTAGCGGGAATTATAGGATGCAAATTGTGGATAGCGGGATTTAAGGCAAAGGACAAAATTGCCCATGTGAACATTTGAGGAATAAGCTAAGGGCAAGGGGCAATTTAGTCATTTCCACTCAAGTTTAAGACTTAGCTGGCTGGGAAATATTTAGAAGGTTTGAGAAATTAAAGGAAAAAGGAATTCAGCAGCTCCCTTTCTCTCTCCCTCGTTTTCTCTATGTGCCATGGAAGTTTGAGGATTTTTCTTGGGAAATTGAAGATTAATGCCTAGGAATCAAGGTGTTGGGCTTGGGGAAATCAGAGGTTGAGCTCAAGTGATTCATCTCAGGTGAAGTAAGAGTTTTGAACTGAAAATTGTATGGTTAGTTATGTTGAAATATTTAGAGTTATGGTGTTCATGCATGCTTGATAATAGGGAGATTGGGTTTGGGAAGTTTGATGAGCTTTTCTATGCTAATTAGCTGGGTTTGATTGGTGAGAATGAATATATAGGTTGTGGGAATTGAATTGGAGGAGTGGGATGAAATTTGATAAGTTTTGGCTGGGTTCGGTTGAAGAAAAACCCAGAAATTTCTAGGTTCGTGGGGCTGAGCTGCGGCATTTTTCTGGTGAGCCACGGCCTGCGAAGGAGAATTCGAGCCATCAGGGCTCGGAGGCGGGGCAAGCCGCGGTGCCTCAGGGGCGCGCCGCGACGCACGTTGGTTTCCAGGGAGGTCGAGCCTCTGGAATTAGAGGCGGGCCGCGGCTCGGGTGTGAGGGGCTGCGGCTCTTAAGGGGAATTTTGGCCTTAATGGGATTTTTAAGTTGGGGGACTTAACCATTTGGGCTCGGGGTCGATTTTACTTCCTTGTTAAGTGGAATTCGATGTCCTGGAGGATAATATTTGGTCTGGAAGCTTTTATTTACCTGTTGTTGATGGAACTTCCTTATTACAGTTGTGACTAGGTTTACGCTAAGGGCTCGAATCGGGGATCATACTCAAAGGGTCATTGCTAGTAATTTGCATACAGACCGAAGGTAAGAAAACTGCATCTGTTATGTGAATGCATGATTAGAGCTTAGTCAAGGTGATGAATGTGGAGATGAATAAAGCTTTGACTTTGTTGATGGACATGATTATAATTGTGTTTGCGAATATCTGATTAGGTACACTGTAATGTGCATAATTATGATTATGCTTATGACTGCTGTGTGAATGTATTATAATGCATTGTGATTGTTGATAGCTATGCCATATGAAACATGTGAATGTCTGTTATGACTGTGAAGCTTGGTTTATAAACTAGAGGGTTATTAGAGTGTTAAGTGGGAATCAACTTATTAGTTGAGAATATATTGGACTCTGGGAGACTCGCCTCATAAGTTGAGAGTCCCGAGGCTTCAACTTATAAGTTGGAGGCACGTGGTGGCTTGACTTATAAGTCAAGGGCTTAAAGAACTTAGTTTCTAAGCTAAGATTGGCACAATGCACGTGGAGTGTAGGCCACCATGGTTGGGCCACCCTTGGAGTGCGACATGCACTTGACTGGCTCGGATGCCAACTACTTGAAAGAAAGTGGAACATGCACTTGTGTGACTCTATGGTCTCCAGTTTTGTTTAATGAATGCATCAGTTTCAGTTATTACTGTTTGATAATCGTTTTATTCTGTAAGCTGTTGAGTATGTTTTCTTGCTGAGTCTTCTGGCTCACAGATGCTTTGTGGTGCAGGTGAAGGTAAAGAGATGCTCAACCAGCCATGAGTCGGAGGGCATTAGCAGTGGTATGTACATATGTAGTCCGCTCGACCACCACAACCGAGATCCTTAGGGGAACTAGGGTCAAACCCAGCTTTTGCCGCCTAGGTCGGCTTGTTGTGTAACCTGAGTATTGTAATTGATTTTTAAACTGATGTTTTTGGGATCCCATGTAAAGAACATGTTTTTAACTTAATGGAAATGTTTATGAGTTGACCAAAAGTTTTAATACCAAAACCTTTAGTGGCTTAATCACATGTTTAGTCCAAATGACTTGTTTAGCAAGTCCAGCATTGGTTTTAAACACACTTGGTAATGGACCCTAATTAGTAGGGCGTTACAACTTGGTATCAGAGCAGCCAAGGTTTAAGGGTTCCTGATGTTGGACTGGGCATGTACATTCACTGCTAAAGACAAGCTCGACTCAGGGTTGGGTAACTATTAATACAATTATGTGTATGTTTGCTTAAATGAATTATGTGTGCTTTATTTGCTAGTCTAAATAAGAAGCATGAGTTATTTTGATAGGGCCTGGCCCTTGACTATTGTATGTAGGTTGAGAACGTGTTTATTAGCACGACAAATATTTGTAAATGTTATAGGATTGCTTATTTGCATCATTGAACTTGATGAATGTCAGAAATGCTTATTAGTGATGTTGTATGTGTATCCTGGGTGGAGGATGCTTATTAGCGCTGTAGTATGCTTAAGGAAAATGTTTATTAGCATTGTTAAGTGGTTATGCATGCCAAAGAATATGCTTATTAGCATCTTGTTTAGGTGATGACATGAATTTCTCTGCTTATTAGCATGATTATTGAATGTGAATTATTGGGATGCTTATTAGCATTGTCAGTGCATGTGGATGCTTATTCGATTGGTTTTGAACCGTGGGTTGATGTGAGATACTGTTATTACTGCCTGATAAGCTGAGTCATTGATTGCAGACAGACTTGGAAGTATGCTTCCTGGGCAATCCAATGAGCCAGCCAGCGCTGGGAATCAGGCCGAAAGTAATGACCAGGGTCAGAACCCTCCGCTAGCCCCTGAGAACTGGCAACAGGTGCTTGCAGACTTGCAGGCTCAACTGCAGAGACAGAATGAAGAGATATTACAATTGAGGCAACAGCAAGTTCCGACTGGGAACGCTGCATCAGAAGCCCCATCTGCTGTTCCAGTACCGGCCGCACAACAACAGACAGAGTTGGAGAACCGTTGGGAGTTGGTATATGAGCGGTTTAGGAAGCAGCATCCTCCGATTTTTGAGGGTGGGGTGGATCCACTTAAGGCAGAGCAGTGGATGGCCATGATTACTTCTATTTTGGACTTCATGAGAGTTGTAGGCAATGAAAGAGTGGCATGTGCCACGTATATGTTTCGGGAAGATGCCCGGATCTGGTGGGAGGTGGTATCCCAAACTACAAACATAACCATAATGGGTTGAGAAGAGTTTAAAATCCTCTTCAATGAAAAGTATTACAATGAGGCTGTTAAAGCCGCAAAGGCTGAGGAGTTCAGTAAACTTTTGCAAGGGAATATGTCGGTGATC
The DNA here is from genome assembly GCF_963169125.1 of Humulus lupulus. NCBI lineage: Eukaryota > Viridiplantae > Streptophyta > Magnoliopsida > Rosales > Cannabaceae > Humulus > Humulus lupulus. Next base: position 82,288,682 of record NC_084800.1, read on the forward strand.
GAGTATGCCCTGAAATTTGACAGGTTAACCAAGTTCACTCCAGAGTTGGTGCCCACTGATGGGACAAGGAAGGAAAGATTCCTTCAGGGGCTGTAGCCTATGATAGCCCGGGATGTCAAAATTACCACTGTACCTGGAGTGACGACATACGTTCAGGTAGTGGAGAGAGGCCTTACTGCAGATGGTGCTAAGAATAAGATCTGGCGTGATAATGCAGCCAGGAGAGATATGAGGAGGACGGGACCTCCCTTCTCAGGAGTAAGTAGGGGCAAAGGCCCCAGTGACCAGAAAAGGAAGACCTTGAATACCAGTTTGGCTCCTAGACCTGATAGGAGGCCACAGGGTGCGCAGATTGGCTGCCAGGGCGGCAATGAGAACTGGAAGACATATCCAGAATGTGCCAGATGCAGGAGACGTCATCTGGGTGAGTGTCGGGCGAAGGCCTGTTTTGTGTGTGAACTTGTGGGGCATCTTAAGAAGGATTGCCCAAGACTGAAGAAATAAGAACTTAAGAAGCTAGATAGCTCGACTTCGACTCAAGTATTTGCATTAACACAAGGTGAGGCTGAGGCTAGGCCTTCAGTGGTCACAGGTCAGCTTTCTAGTGCTGGCATATCTTATTCTGTGTTGATTGATTCTGGTGCTACACAATCTTATGTATCTAGTAGGATTGTTGATAGTTTGTGTAGGCCTTGTGAGTTTTATGCTGTGGGATTTGGGACATTATTACCCACCGGGGAGTTGGTGGTTTCTAGGAGGTGGGTTAGGTCTTTACCAGTGATGGTAGATGGTAGGGAATTATCTGTTGATTTAATAGAGTTAGCCATGACCGATTTTGACATGATTTTGGGAATGGACTGGTTAACTAGATATGGAGCAACCATTGATTGTAAAAATAAGATGGTAACTTTTGAACCTGAGGGTGAGGAACCTTTCGTATTTGTTGGCACTGTGCATGGACCCCGAATGCTTATAATTTCAGCATTAAGGGCTAGGGACCTATTACAGAAAGACTGCATAGGATTCCTAGCCAACATGGTGGATACCATGCAGGTCATGCCAGTGGGACCATCGGAGACTAGGTTGGTCTGTGAATTCCTGGATGTGTTTCCAGAGGATTTATCAGGGTTGCCGTTGCGCAGAGAGATTGATTTTGTTATTGAGCTGGCACCAGGAACAGAACCAGTGTCTAGGGCACCTTACAGAATGGCCCCAGCTGAGTTGAGGGAACTCAAGGTACAATTACAGGAGTTTCTGGATCTGGGTTTTATTAGACCCAATTTCTCACCATGGGGTGCGCCAGTGTTATTTGTGAAGAAGAAGGACGGTTCTCTATGGATATGTATAGACTATAGAGAACTGAATAAGTTGACCATCAAGAACAAGTATCCTCTACCAAGGATAGATGACTTGTTTGATCAACTTCAAGGTAAAATGGTATTCTCAAAGATAGATCTTCGATCTGGTTATCATCAGTTGAGAATTAAGGACGAAGACATACCCAAGACAACTTTCCGTACCAGGTATGGGCACTATGAGTTTCTCGTTATGTCATTTGGTTTGACTAACGCCCCAGCAGCTTTTATGGACCTAATGAAGAGAGTGTTCGAGGACTATCTGGACCAGTTTGTGATCATCTTCATTGATGATATCTTGATTTATTCACAGTCAGAGAAGGAGCATGAGCAACACCTCAGGTTGGTCTTGCAGAGACTGAGAGAACATAAGTTATTTGCGAAGTTTAAGAAGAGTGAGTTCTGGTTACCGCAGGTGACATTCTTAGGTCATATCGTTAGTAGAGATGGGATCAAGGTAGACCCAGCTAAGATTGAAGCTGTTAAGAACTGGTCAAGGCCAAGGAATGCCTTAGAGATTAGAAGCTTCCTTGGGTTAGTAGGCTATTACAGGAAATTTGTGGAAGGATTCTCTAGAATATCATCCCCATTGACAGAATTAACACGTAAAAACCAGAAGTTTACTTGTTCAGATAAATGTGAGAGTAGCTTCTAGGAGTTGAAGCAGTGTTTGATTACCGCTCCAGTCTTGAGTCTTCCGACTGGTCAGGAGAAGTTTATGGTTTACTGCAATTCCTTGAGGCAGGGGCTAGGCTGTGTCCTTATGCAGGCAGAGAAGATGATTGCCTATGCATCACGATAGTTAAAGGATTATGAGCAAAGGTATCCAACTCATGACTTGGAGTTGGCAGCAGTGGTCTTTGCATTGAAGGTATGAAGGCATTACCTTTATGGAGAGAAGTGTGAGATATATACAGACCACAAGAGCCTCAAGTACTTCTTTACACAGAAGGATTTGAATATGAGGCAGAGACATTGGTTGGAATTGGTGAAAGACTATGATTGTGATATTCTTTATCATTCAGGGAAAGCCAATGTGGTGACTGATGCCCTAAGTCGAAGAGGTCCAGGGCAGTTGTATAGCGTGAGACAGATATCCAAGCAGTTAGCAGAGGATATGACTAGAGCAGGGATTGAGTTAGTAGTTGGCTAGTTTGCCAACATTACCCTGCAGTCTACTCTCCTAGAAAGGATAAAGGAGAGTTAGTTACACGAGCTACAGTTGGTGAAGGTTAGAGAGGATGTTTTAGTTGGAGCAGCTAGGGACTATTCTATATCTGACATAGGCTTACTAAGATACAAAGGTCGGATTTGTGTTTTGATGGATGCTGCTATTAGACGAGAGATTCTGGATGAATCCCATACCACCCCGTATTCCTTGCATCTCGGTACCACCAAGATGTATCAAGACTTAAGAACTTTGTATTGGTGGCCGGGGATGAAGGGTGATGTAACTAAATATGTAGCCAAGTGTCTGACGTGTCAGTAGATCAAAGCTGAACATCAGAGACCTGCAGGATTATTGCAACCCTTAGACATTCCAGAGTGGAAGTGGGAAGACATCGCAATGGATTTTGTGGTGGGATTGCCTAAGACAGTGGGTCAGCATGATTAAGTATGGGTGATAGTGGACAGATACACTAAATCAGCTTACTTTCTACCAGTGAGGACAACCTATACCATTGACCAGTATGCGGATCTCTATGTTAAAGAGATAGTACGTCCTCATGGAGCTCCGAGGTCGATCGTGTCAGATCGAGATCCTACTTTTACTTCCAAGTTATGGGGAAGTTTACAGAAGGCAATGGGCACACAACTAAAGTTCAGTACATCGTATCATCCTCAGACCGATGGTCAGTCTGAGAGGACTATCCAGATACTGGAGGACATGTTGAGAGAATGTGTACTGGATTTTGAGGGATCTTGGAGTAAGTATTTACCTCTGATAGAGTTTTCCTACAACAACAGCTATCTGGCGACCATAGGAGTGGCTCCTTATGAGATGTTGTATGGTAGGAAGTGCAGATCACCTATTCATTGGGATGAGTTGGGTGAGCGCAGATACTTGGGTCCCGAGGCAGTTTAGAGGACCAATGAAGCTATAGAAAAGATCAGAGCTCGGATGCTCGCACCGTAGAGCAAACAGAGAAGTTATGCGAATTTGAAGCGTAGGAACGTGGAGTTTCAGGTGGGAGACTATGTCTTCCTTAGAGTCTCACCGTTCAAAGGGGTGAGAAGATTTGGCAAGAAGGGAAAGCTGAGCCCTAGATTCGTAGGACCATTTGAGATTCTGGAAAGAATCAGTCAGGTAGCCTATAGGTTGGCATTACCTCCGGCGTTGTCGGCTATGCACAACGTGTTTCATATCTCGATGCTACGGAAGTATGTTTCTGATGAAACTCATGTGTTGAGTTATGATGATCTGGAGTTGCAGAAAAATTTGTCCTTCGAGGAGCAGCCAATCCATATATTAGACAAGAAGGACAAGGTCCTGAGGAATAAAATTATACCTTTAGTGAAGGTATTATGGAGGAACAGCAAGGTCGAGGAGGCGACCTGGGAGTTGGAGTCAATTATGCGGGATCAATATCCCGAGCTGTTCAGGTAAAATTTCGAGGACGAAATTCCTATAAGGAGGGGATAGTTGTAACATCCCAAATTTCCTAATGTGGCTTAGTACCTGGATTAGGGGGCTGGGAGGCAATAATTGAGTTATTATGTTAATTATATAATAATATAATTATGTTTGCATGTTAGAGATATTAAATATGTGTATGTGGGCCTGTTTCTTATAAGAAGGGTATTTTAGTAATTTGACCTGTTCGGGGAATAAATGCAAATGTGTGTTTGTGTGATTGAGATATATTTGGGTTACTCGATAAGAGGCGATCCCGATGAGCAAGTTAGCGGAAAAGTCACAACGGGGTTTTAATACCCGACTCGGGGTAAGCTTAGGGGTATATTATTGATTTAGTACATTACCGGGAATTAGTGGGTAATGGGAAAATTTGTTGGTAACCGTGTGAGAAAATTGGAAGTAGCGGGAATTATAGGATGCAAATTGTGGATAGCGGGATTTAAGGCAAAGGACAAAATTTCCCTTGTGAACATTTGAGGAATAAGCTAAGGGCAAGGGGCAATTTAGTCATTTCCACTCAAGTTTAAGACTTAGCTGGCTGGGAAATATTCATAAGGTTTGAGAAATTAAAGGAAAAAGGAATTCAGCAGCTCCCTTTCTCTCTCCCTTGTTTTCTCTATGTGCCATGGAAGTTTGAGGATTTTTCTTGGGAAATTGAAGATTAAAGCCTAGGAATCAAGGTGTTGGGCTTGGGGAAATCAGAGGTTAAGCTCAGGTGGTTCATCTCAGCTGAGGTAAGAGTTTTGAACTGAAAATTGTATCGTTAGTTATGTTGAAATATTTAAAGTTAGGGTGTTCATGCATGCTTGATAATAGGGAGATTGGGTTTGGGAAGTTTGGTGAGCTTTTCTATGCTAATTAGCTGGGTTTGATTAGTGAGAATGAATATATAGGTTGTGGGATTGAATTGGAGGAGTGGGATGAAATTGGATAAGTTTTGGCTGGGTTCGGTTGAAGAAAAACCCAAAAATTTCTAGGATCATGGGGTTGAGCCGCGGCCTGCAAAGGAGAATTCGAGCCATCAGGGCTCAGAGGCAGGGGTGGGCCGCGGCGCCTCAGGGGCGCGCCGCGACGCGCGTTGGTTTCCAGGAGGTTGAGCCTCTGGAATTAGAGGTGGGCCGCGGCTCGGGTGTGAGGGGTCGCGGCCCTTAAGGGGAATTTTGGCCTTAATGGGATTTTTAAGTTGGAGGACTTAACCATTTGGGCTCGAGGTCGATTCTACTTCCTTGTTAAGTGGAATTCGATGTCTCAGAGGTTAAGATTTGGTCTGGAAGCTTTTATTTACCTGTTGTTGATGGAACTTCCTTATTACGGTTGTGACTAGGTTTACGCTAAGGGCTCGAATCGGGGATCGTACTCAAAGGGTCGTTGCTAGTAATTTGCATACAGACCGAAGGTAAGAAAACTGCACCTGTTATGTGAATGCATGATTAGAGCTTAGTCAAGGTGATGAATGTGGAGATGAATAAAGCTTTGACTTTGTTGATGGACATGATTATAATTATGTTTGCGAATATCTGATTAGGTACACTGTAATGTGCATAATTATGATTATGCTTATGACTGCTGTGTGAATGTATTATAATGCATTGTGATTGTTGATAGGTATGCCATACGAAACATGTGAATGTCTGTTATGACTGTGAAGCTTGGTTTATAAACTAGAGGGTTATTAGGGTGTTAAGTGGGAATCAACTTATTAGTTGAGAATATATTGGACTCTGGGAGACTCGCCTCATAAGTTGAGAGTCCCAAGGCTTCAACTTATAAGTTGGAGGCACGTGGTGGCTTGACTTATAAGTCAAGGGCTTAAAGAACTTAGTTTATAAGCTAGGATTGGCACAATGCACGTGGAGTGCAGGCCACCATGGTTGGGCCACCCTGGGAGTGCGACATGCACTTGACTGGCTCGGATGCCAACTACTTGAAAGAAAGTGGAACATGCACTTGTGTGACTCTATGGTCTCCATTTTGGTTTAATGAATGCATCAGTTTCAGTTATTACTGTTTGTTAATCATTTTATTCTGTAAGCTGTTGAGTATGTTTTCTTGCTGAGTCTTCTGGCTCACAGGTGCTTTGTGGTGCAGGTGAAGGTAAAGAGAAGTTCAATTAGCCATGAGTCGGAGGGCATTAGCAGTGGTATGTACATATGTAGTCTGCTCGACCACCACAACCGAGATCCTCAGGGGAACTAGGGTCAAACCCAGCTTTTGCCGCCTAGGTCGGCTTGTTGTGTAACCTGAGTATTGTAATTGACTTTTAAACTGATGTTTTTGGGATCCCATGTAAAGAACATGTTTTTAACTTAATGGAAATGTTTATGAGTTGACCAAAAGTTTTAATACCAAAACCTTTAGTGGCTTAATCACATGCTTAGTCCAAATGACTTGTTTTGCAAGTCCAACACTGGTTTTAAACACACTTGGTAATGGACCCTAATTAGCAGGCGTTACACCTATGGTTAACTATACGATATGACTAGAATAGATAATAACGGTATGTTTACTTATCTTATCAACTGTCAATATCAGTCTTGTCCGATGTAACAAATATATCTGATCTTATCTTCTTTGCTAATGTTCTGGAAAGAACATAACACTACAATGTGTAAGTAGATCATGTCGTAGTTCAGCAAGTCAGTGTAAATCCTGTGCACTGAGTAATCTTAGGACTAACTTATTTTGAACTTATAATGATATTTATATTCCAGTGTGATTACGTCACTACATATACAATTAGCTATATGCTCGGGATTTAATAGAAGTTTATATTAAACAAATAATCATGAAAATAAAACATGTGAGCAAAGTGATTGACCAAGTCAAAAAATCATTTCTATTCTTTTATTGATAATAAAATGAGATTACAAAGAATTTGAGTTTTAATTAGGGCATAAAACCCCAACATAGTAGTGATGCACTTAAGAACTTGTGTGTGTGCATGTGCATGGTGAGCATGCACTAGTTATCTATGCATGTTGTATTTTCTTTTTATTTATTTATTTTTATTATAAAAAGAGAAAATAAGAAATATAAAAAGGTAGATTATTAAGTGTATTGTACCCATTTTTGGAAGATTGGAAAATTAGGAAATGAGATGTGAAGCGACCAACTATTGTCGAGTATGGAGAGAGAGAAAAAGAGAGAGAGAGTAGTGGTCGGCTAGGTGTAATGACCCAACTATTTCTAAGACCTTGGACCATTAAAACTACTAGAGTTAGTGCTACTTTGAAGAAAACATACATAAGAAATAATAATAACTTTATTGAAATTCCAAAGTAAATATTACAAAATAGAATGTAAAATTTGGTATGGGTACCCATTATTTAAAACATAAAAACATTGTTTGATAAAACATAAAACATAAACTTTAAATACTAATTGCGGAAGTACATCAAAACATAATTTAAAAGACTAAAATAAACGTCATCCTCGATCAACACGCAATCCACTCAGTTCGTTCATCCTCAACACACATGCCAAGCTTCCAAGAATCCTTCTGCCCTCCATATTTAATTTCCTGCATCACACTAAAAATAAAAGAATGAGCCTAATGCCCAACAAGGAAAACCTACTAAAAACATACATCACATACATGAGCATAAAACTACATTATATACTATAAAACATAATACTATCTAAAACATACATAATAAATCATAAGCATACACTAAAAACATATGACTATAAAAACATATATCATAAACATAAACATATGACTATAAAGACGTATACCATATAGGACTACACTATTAATGGCCATTAAGACATGTGATAAACCATCTACGTCCCCTGCCTAATATCTGAGGTAGGTTAGATCACATGATAGTATATGATAACCCATCTAGGTCCCCTGTTTAATATCTGAGGTAGGGTAGATCACATGATAGTATATGACAACCCATCTAGGTCCCCTGTCTAATATCTGAGGTAGGGTAAATCATAACTATAAACATAAAAATGATAAACACTAAGGCACTAAGCAACTATGAGCCCCAGATAAACATAACATTGCGTACTATAGCATAAACATATTATACATAAACATACACATAAGCATATAGAAACTATCCTATTTTCCTTATAAAAATCGGGATATGAGAACAAATGCGGGACTTAGAACACTCCTAAAACCAACAATAAAAATGGTGAGTATTTCTAAAGGAAAGAGATAAAAGGAATAGAACTAAACCACCAAGAGGAAACTTACCAAAAAGACACCTTAAGTTTAAAGAACTTAAAAACCTAACCAGAAAACCATAACAAAAGTTAGAACCTGAATGAAAACTAAAGAAACTAAGGAGTCAAACAGAATTGAACTTAAGAATAAGGGTACCGTAGTTGACCTTATGGATTGGTCTAACTCCAATACTGAAATGCTCTAATCCTCACTTCCCAAGTGTTTGATAAAGCTTAAGAATGATAAGCTTTTTTTCCTTTCCCACCCAAGTGTATCACTGTTATGTTTACACTAACACCTTGGAGTATGATCACAGCTGAAAAGTGAGGAGAAGGGCTGGGTTCTAAGTCCTATTTATAAAGTTCTAGGAATAAAGATCTTCTTTTTGGCTTTGAATAAAAATAATGAATTTAATTAAAAATATTTGAATATTCTTCAGTCAAAGGCTTAGGACTTGGTCAAATTGTTCAGATGGAGGTTTAAGGAGTCAAAGCTTGATTTTTCAAATTAAAAATAAAAATAATAAAAACAAATAGAATCCTAACTTCTAACTCCATAAATCTCGTAACTCTAAACTCATCTGTAGTAAAATCAACATAACTAGAGTTTTAGAACTCTGATTTAGACTATCTTTATACCGTTAGAAAGATAATTCAATTATCTACAACTTTCTAGAAATACTATTTTTCGAAATTAATAACATAACTTGGTCAAAAATAGGTCGAAAGTTACAATATCTTAAAGTTACGGAAAATCTATTTAATAATCTAAATAACAACCTAATCCACAAATAAATAAAATTGTGACAAATGTCATGCTCCTAATAGATTTTGGTGAAGACTAAGTCTTATATTTCCCTTATTTTATCATTAAAATAATAATTCTTTAATAATCATGCATATAACAAGTATCATAATCCTATTGGCTCTATCTAAACCTTAGGAATAACCATGCTCATGACAAGTGTCATATTCTTATTGGCTCTATCTAAACCTTAGATTATAATAATTATCATATTAATAACCAGCAATATTAATCAAACCTTATGTTATAATTAATATTCTTAAACTATAGGTTAAACTTATAAAATCCATAACTATTGCTAGGAGTTTCCAACTAAGTCTCGGTTTGAACCAAAATCCACGAAATCTAACATACTACAAACTAATACTAGATATTGCTACTACTACTACTATCTAACTAGTTAAGTAAAATTCTAGGACTGTACACTAGGAGAGTAGAAAAAGAAGAGGAATTTTATTCCCATTCAGTTTCCAAATTCAATAAATTAAAATTAGATGATTTTAGCTATTTTGGGTAAGTGAATGGTTGACATCTTTCATATTTATTTTCTTAATTTCTTTTTGTTTAAGAAAATCAAGAATAAAGGAAATTACGAGTTGAACTTACCTTTTTGCCATTGGCTTAATAGTAAATTCCTTAGGGTTAGGCTTTGGGAGATAAAAGGAAAGAGAAGCTCTCCCCTTGCCCATTTGGGACTGACAGCAAGAGAGAGAGGGATAGAGAGTGAGTACGAGAGCTAGAGAGAGAAAGAAGGAAAGAAAGAAAGAGAAAGGGGATTGAGGAAGAAGAAGAAGGAAGGAGACTAGGCTCAAGGATCGTAGGTAATGTTTGATTTCATTTTGGTTTTGACTCTCTAAAAGTAGTTCTCCTTCTTCTCAAAACTATGTATTGAATTTTCTCTTTTCTCTTGTTTTGTCGGTGTTCGAAAATCATAGGAGCCAAAAAGTTTATCAACGTTGTGGGTTTTGATTTATATCAAAGGAGGAAGTGAATCTAGCTTTTTGTCATTGTTGTGATATTGATTCTAGTTTATTGTAATGCCCTGAATTCTCCGATGTGGTTTAATGGCTGGATTAGTAGGCGGGGAGGTCCATAACTATTTAATTATGCCATTAAATGATAATATGCATGTATATGTGAATTATATTATAATATGATGTTAAATGCATGCATGTGGGTCCACATTTGATTAGTATGATATTTTGATAATTTGGCTCGTTAAGGGTATATTAGTGTATTTGGGTGCATATTGTGATTTGTGAATGAGATCCCATTATTATGGAGATATATTCGAGCTATTCAGCATGAGACGGTCTTATATTATGAGTTAGCGGTTTTGTCATAACGGGGGTCTTTTATTGAGACTAGGGATCCGATGGGCATCGAGATTATCTGAGAGATTCTGGATGAATCTCATGTTATTCTTTTATTAGCTTCATTCAGGCATCGTGAAAGGGTAGCATGATATGGAAATTTTACAGTGATGGCCTGGGATGAAGAGGCATGTATTGAGGCATATGTAAAGCTCTTACCTGTTAGCAGGTCAGAACAGTATATCAGGAAATAGCAAGGCCATTACAGCCTTTGGGTATTTCATAGTGGGAATAGGTGAGCATCGCGATGGGTTTTGCGGTGGGATTCCCAGGTTGATGGATCGGTATGAAGTGGGTATTAAGTCATCGTGGACTGGTAGTCCAAGTGAGTTTATAATATAAGTAAGGATAGGTGAATAGTACAGCTGGTCAATATTTGAGTCTCCTTGTGAGAAGGATAGAGAGCCTTCGTGAACTCAAGGTCTATCTTATCAGATGAAGACTTTATCGTGACTTCCAAGTTTTGGAAGGGTTGGAAGGCAATGAATATATAAATGGAACACAGTATAGATTATCACTCTCAGACTGGTGGTAAATCAGAGAGAGAGGGTTATCCAATTATTATTGGAGGAACATCTTATAAGATGAGCGAGGAAATATGTATGTATGTCTGGATCCTGAGGTAGTTCAGGGGAGTTATGAGATTGCTGGAGCTTGAATTTTGGTTACTCATTTCTCAGAATAGATGGAAAAGAGCTATTGAATTGAAAAGTAGGAATATGGAATTCCAGGTAGGAGAATGTATCTTCTCTAAGGTGTCACTATGGGGAAAGGAGTGAGGAAACCCCAGTTTAAGTTAAGCCCTAGTTTGTTTCAGCAGTTGGATCCTGAATGGGTCTGAACAGGGTGACTCTGAATCAGTTTTACTTCTGGCACTGGCAGTTGGGTACAGTGAGTTATGTGCTTCCATGCAGTGGGCATGGGCCGAAGGAACTTATGAATTGAGTTATGAGAATCTGAAGGTTAGGTTAAGTATTCCGGTAAGGAATAGCCAGTTCAGATTGTGACATAAGTAATGAGGTTCTGTTGAGCAGAATGTACCTTGGGTTAAGGTAAGGCTGTCGAAATACTGAAGTCAGGAAATGACTTAAGGGAATTTATATCCAGTGAGTGGAATTCTGGTTCCGAGCTGTTGAGTAAATTTCGAGGACGAAATTTCTGTAAGGAGGGGATAGTTGTAATGCCCCAAATTTCCTAATAAGGTTTAGGACCTCGATTAGGAGGCCGGGAGGGCCATAATGGATTTATTATAGTATTTAATGATTATATGCATGTTTACGTGAATTATATTATTATATGATGGTGAATGCATGCATATGGGCTCATATGTTAATTATGAGGGTAATTTGGTAATTTGGCCACTGTGGGCGTAATTGTATATTTTGGGTCCGTGATTGTGATTTATTAACATAGCCACATTATAAGGTGGATTGGTTCGAGCTATTTGACATGAGACGATCATGAGATGTAAGTGTTCGGTCTAGTCATAACGGGCTTAAGTTCGGGGCTCGGGGTGAGTCTCGGGGTGAATTTAATGATTAGAGCATTACCGAGAATTAAAGGGTAATGGGATATGATTTATTGGTATTTGGGAATATTGAGAATAGCGAGAATTGGAGAGCGTTAATTATAATTAACGAGATAGGCGGGAAAGGACGATTTTACCCTTGGAAGCCTTTAAAAGGGTTTATTTGGCCTAGGGGCAATATGGTCTTTTGACCTTAAGGATTTATATCAGCCTATGAAGTTTAGAAGGCTGTGGAGATATACCAAAAACAGAGCCATCCTCATCCTTTCTCCCTTTCTTCCCGTACAAGCTTCTCCCTTTACCTTTCTTTGATTTTTGAGAGCCCAAATTGAGGAATTGAGCTAGGAGATCAAAGGTGGCAGCTAGGGGACTTGTTTCAACCATTAAAGGGGATTCAAAACTGTATTTGAGGTGAGTTTTAGTCACTGGTTTCAGGTGTTACTCTGTTTTCCTTTTAGTTTTCAATTCATGGATTTTGATGTGGAAAGTGGGAATCAAAGGGAGTTTTTGTGTTGGTTTGATTGGGATTTGATGAGGGTGAGTTATGGGTGTTGTCTAGAGGTTAAATTGAGTGTTTGGACGAGGTTTGGAGTTGGTTCGAAGGGTTAGTTCCAAGGGAAAACACAGGGGAGAGTTGGCTGGTGCGTGCTGGTTCTTGGCTGATTTGCGAAATGAGCCGCGGCCTGTGATGGCTCTAAAGGTGAAAATGGCTCTGTCAGGAGGGTGAGCCGCGGCGTGTCTCTGGTGAGCCGCGGCCCAACAGGGCAGATTTGGCCAGAATAGGGTTTTTAGCCTAAGGATGCTTACCATAGGCCTCAGGATTGATCCTAGTACCCGGTTAAGTGGGGATTGATGTCCCGGAGGCTAGATATTGGTTTGGGAACTTATGTTGACCATTTTTATTGATGGTACCTTATATTTGGTTATGACTAGGTGACCACTAAAGGACTAAAAGCTGATCGTTCTCAAGGGTCGTCCTTTTTAATCGTTCTAGCTCGACTTTGAGGTAAGAAAACTGCACCCTGTGTATATGAGACATGCATGGTTATTATTGATGCATGTCAGTGGATTATTATGTATGACATGCATGGTTATTATGATGCATGTTGGTTGATTAATGAGTATGACATGCATGGCTATTCTTGATGCATGTTGATTGACTATTAAACGTGGCATGCATGGCTGTTATTGGTGCTTGTTAGATTGCTGGATTTATTGCATATGATGCATGAGAAACATGTGATTGGGACATGCTTTATATACTGGGTATGATATTGTTCAGAGCTTGAGCCTCTGTGGTTGTGCATGGTCCTAATTGTACTGGTGTCTGTTAAGTAAGCATGCTAAATACCTTGTTATGGATATTGAACATGTGGTATATGATTGGTGGCATGACTTACTTGTGAATGACACTGACTAGTCAGGGACCGACTCTAGAGTCGAGAATCACGCATTGAATGGCTCTATGGAATTAATGCTAGACCGACCCTAGGGTTGAAGAACTTATAAGCGCTTGCCTGGTCTATGACCAGATGTCTATAGCCAAGGTATATGACCCCGGTGACCGTTTGTCACATGGCTAAGGGACGTTGTCCATAGTTTCGACTCTAGAGTCGTGAGGAAGGTTATGTTGGTGACTAATCACTTTGCACCTGTCCTAATCAAGCTTATGAAAGGATCACTTATCAGTTAAGCCCCGGTGACCCTATCGTCACATGGCTAGAGGGAGCGATGCTCATTATTGTGACTTTTGGCTATTGTCACCTATTTGTTTGGACTGATAGTCCTGAATGGTTGTTATGATCGTTGTTGATATTATATCATGTTATATTGTGTTTTCTTGTTGGGCTTCGGCTCACGGGTGCTACGTGGTGCAGGTAAAGGAAAGAGGAAGCTGGACCATCCTTGAGTTGGAGAGCTTAGGTGATGATGTGTACATATGCAGCTGCTCGTCCGCCACGGCCGAGGTTTAAAGTGGAACTAGGGTTGAACCCTGTTTTGCCGCTTAGAACGACTTGTTGTATATATTTTCTGTAATAAACTCTGAAACTTTATTTTCGGGATCCCAATATATATATTAAACGTTTTAGTGAAACGTTACATCTTAACCAAAATGCTTAATCCCTAAACCGCTAATCATACTTAGTTCACGATTTTGGCCAAATGATTCGATTAGCGAGTTTAGCACTGTTTACAAGGCACACCGTAACGGTCCCTGGAGTTAGGGCGTTACAACTTGGTATCAGAGCAAGCCAAGGTTTATGGTTCCTGAAGACAAGCTGGGCATGTACACTCATCACTGAAGATAGCTTCACTCAAGGAATGGTAACTATTTCTGTAGCTATGTGCATAGCTGTTTGAATAAAGTGTGAATGCTTTACCTGCATATTGTATTAGGGAGCATGAGATTTTGATAGAGCCTGGCTCTTGACTATATGATTATATGCTCCGTGAATATATATGTATATATGACTGTGATCATATGGATACCTGCTTTGTGAATTTATATAATTGTGTTATTGCATGCTGGGATTGGAAGCATGGTATGAGTATTGGAAGAGCAGGGATTATGAGTAATGTATGAATGCCATGGGCATGGTTGCAGCACTGCAAGTGGTTTATGATTGCGGTGTGGTAAGGTTTGTCCCGTGGGGGAAAGCCCTTGATATGGTTATTGTGACTAACCATATGATATTGACTGCAGATTGAATCAGCAGGTTTATACTCAAGGCGGATTATGAGGCCTGGAGATAGTTATACAAGGGCTGGGAGTTACAGCCAAGGTATCAGTTCTTCGTCTGCATCTTTGAATGTTCAGCTGACGCTTACAGACTTGCAATTAAGATTGCAGAGGCAGGAGGAAGAGATCAGGTATTTGAAGCAACAGCGGAGTCTGTTGGGTAGTACCTCTTCCTTTCCTATGCCAGGGGTGGCATCAGTTTCAGCTCAGCCTAGGGTTGAGAACAGATGGGAATTTCTCTGTGGAAGATTCCTGAAGTTTTATCCTCCAATCTTTGAGGGAGGCCTAGATCCATTCAGAGCTGAGCAATGGATGGGCATGATCAGCTCCATTCTTGATAGTATGGGACGGGTAGGTCACGATAGAGTGATCTGTGCTACATGTGTACTGCGGGATAATGCCCGGACATGGTGGGA
Organism: Humulus lupulus; assembly: GCF_963169125.1. Taxonomy (NCBI): domain Eukaryota; kingdom Viridiplantae; phylum Streptophyta; class Magnoliopsida; order Rosales; family Cannabaceae; genus Humulus; species Humulus lupulus. The sequence continues at coordinate 82,303,716 of NC_084800.1, forward strand.
GGTAGTATCCCAGACACGAGATACAGCTGTGATTGACTGGAAAGAATTTAGGCAGCTGTTTAATGAGAGGTATTAATGTGATGTAGCTAAGATTGCCAAGATGAATGAGTTTCTGAATCTTGTTCAGGGCAACGCATCAGTGACCGAGTATGTTACTAAATTTGATGAATTGGCCAAGTTTTCCTTAGACATGGTACCCACAGAAGTGGCTCGGAAGGAAAGATTTACTCAAGGGTTGAATCCTGGAATAGCTCAGGGCATTAGAGTTGCCCCAGTGTATGAAGTCTCTAACTATGCTCAGGTGGTAGAGAAGGCTCTTGCTATTGAGAGTATAGTAGTTGGGCAGCAGAGTGCTGGAGAGCATGGAGCCCAGATAGTGGTATCCCCACTTATTGGAATAAGTAAGAATGAAAGCTGGAAGACTCGTCCAAAGTGCACTCGGTGCAAGAGGCATCATTTGGGAGAATGTCGAGCAAAGGCCTGTTTCTTATGTAGGATGGTTGGGCATCTTAAGAAGGATTGTCCAAGTCTAAGAGAGCTCAAGCAAAGGAGGATAGAAAGCTCGACTCCAGCTCGAGTGTTTATTCCAGGGCAATCAGAGTCTGAGACCGAGACTAGTTCCTCGGGGGTGACAGGTCAGTTTTCTAGTTCTGAGTTGTGAATTATGCTGTTTGGCTTTGGCGCCATGTTACTCTTTTGTTGGTATGTATATAGAGAAAGGTATATTGATGGTGTATGTGGATCACATGGTTACGTTGTGATGGGAGAGTAATACGGTATTGACAACCTAAGAGATAAGTTGAGTTATGGTAAGGACTCATCGGGGACTCTGGTAAGGCTGGTTATGATAGGCTTTGGTTTGATCCAGGGTTTGGACTGGTTAAGTAATTAAAGAGCAGTCTTGAGTGGCAAAGAAAGTGTAATAATTCTTGAGCTTGTGAGCGGGAAGTCTTGTGATGATTGGCACTGTGCTTGGATTTGATATGTTAATGATACCGGATATGAGGGCTGGAGTTTGTGCAGGGAGGTGCATGGAACTCTTAGCCAGTGTGGTGAATACCACCTAGATTGTGTTAGTGAGATCAGGACAGACTGGATTAGTCTATGGGTTTTTAAATGTGTTTCCAGGCGGTCTGCCCAGGTGACCATTTGTCACATGGCTAGGGAACGATGTTCCAGGGTTATGACTCTATGGTCATGAGGAAGGTTATGTTGGTGACCAGTCACCATGCACCTATCATGTTTAAGCTAGTAAAAGGTTCACTTACCTGTTAAGCCCCGATGACCCTATTGTCACAAGGCTAAAAGGAGCTATACCCAACTTAGTGACTTTTGTGATTGTCACTTATCTGTTTTGGACTGATAGTCCTGAATGATTATTATGATCATTGTTGATATTATATCATGCTATATTGTGTTTTCTTGCTGGGCCTTGGCTCATGGGTGCTATGTGGTGCAGGTAAAGGGAAAGAAAAGCTCACCCAGCCTTGAGTGGAGAGCTTAGGTGGTGATGTGTACATATGCGGCCGCTTGACCACCACGGCCAAGGAGTTCTCAGAGGAATTAGGGGGTTTACCCTATTTTTGCCGCTTACGTCGGGGGGGTTGTAAATTTGAAAACAGTAGTGACCATTTTATATTGTAAATAACTTGTAAATGTTTTGATGAGCTCATGAGCAGTTTATATACTTAATAAAATATATCCTTTCTTTTTTATTGGTTTTCCACCTTAGCCTGTTAATAACACTTAGAGCACGTTTTTAACCAAAGGACTCGGATAGCGGGTCAAATTTCTGGTTCACCGTTCACCGTAACTATTCTGGGGTAACCAGGGCGTTACAACTTGGTATCAGAGCATGCCAAGGTTTGGGTTCCTGTAGACTGGCTGGGCATGTACACACATCATTGAAGTCAAGCTCGACTCATGGTTTGGTAACTATTTATGTAGTTATATGCATAACTGCTTAAATATAGTATATATGCTTTACCTGTATGCATGAGACACCATGTTAAACCTGTGCCCTGAAATATTATATTATCAGCAAATGTGTGCTAATTAGTACTGAGATTGCTGGAACATACTTATTAGTATGGTTGATTGTGAATTATTATGTGATACATGCTAAGTGCTAAATGCTATAAACATGTATATGCCTGTATATTTGTATGACTGTGGAATATGATAATTGTCTGCTTGTTCTTGGACCGTAAGGCAGCAAGAGGTTTAGTTATTACAACCTGACAGGCCGTATTGACCATTGTTTCAGCAAGGTATCAGTAATAAGAATGAATCCATGGCAAACAGATACTTCAGCTGGCCAGAGTGATCAAGGCCAGAATAATAACAGTCAGGGTCAGGAAAATGACCAGTCACAGATTCCACAGCCAACTCCTATAAACTGGCAGCAGGCAACAGTGTTGAGACAGGGGGAAGAACTTCGTCTCCTGAGACAACAGCAAGCGCCTGCAGTGGCCAGTGTATCAGAGGTACCTCCTGTGTCGGTGCTAGCGGTAGAACAACTGCCTGAGGTTGGAAATAAATGGGAACCTCTTTATGAAAGGTTCAGGAAGCAACAACCTCCAGTATTTGAAGGCAATGCAGATCCTGCCAAGGCGAAACAATGGATGAGTATGATTACCACTATCCTTGATTTCATGAGGGTTACTGGTAATGAGAGGGTGGCCTGTGCCACTTATATGTTTAGGGAGGATGCCCGGATCTGGTGGGAGGTGATTACCCAGACCATACATGTTAATGCCTTGAGTTGGGAGGAGTTTCAAACCTTGTTTAATGAAAAGTATTATAATGATGCTATCAGGGCGACAAAGGCCGAGGAGTTTATTAGGCTACTTCAGGGAAATTTATCAGTCACTGAGTATGCCTTAAAGTTTGATCGTTTGGCGAAATTTGCCATGGAGCTGGTGCCCACTGATGGGACCAGAAGAGAGAGATTTTTACAAGGGCTACAACCCAGATTAGCCTGTGATGTTCGTATCACTATTGTGGCTGGGGTTACTACCTATGCACATGTGGTGGAGAAGGCACTCACAGCTGAGAGTGCAGAGAACAGGATCTGGCGTGACAGTGCAGCCAGGAAGGAATTCAGGAGGCCAGGTCCTCCATTTGTGGGCTCAGGCAAGGGTGTAGGCCCCAGTGAGCAGAAGAGGAATGTTCCTAATACCTTCCCAGTTCCAGGTCCTGATAGGCGGCCCCGTGGTATTTCTATGGGTCGTTCAGGTGGTAGTGAAGCCTGGAAGTCTTATCCTGAGTGTCGTAGATGCAAGAGGCATCACTTGGGAGAGTGTAGGGCATGGGCCTGCTTCTCATGTGGAGTAATGGGCCATCTTAAAAAGGATTTACCTAAGGCAAGAAAAGAAGAACCCAGGAAAGCGGACAGCTCGGCCCCAGCTCGAGTGTTCGCATTGATACAAGCAGAAGCTGAGGCTTCTCCCTCAGTTGTTACAGGTCAACTTCTTAGTGCTGGAACCCCTTATAATGTATTGATTGATTCTTGTGCTACACACTCTTTTGTTGCTAGTAGTATTACTGATAAATTGTGTAGACCCTGTGACTTTTATGCTGTGGGGTTTGGAACTTTGTTGCCCACTGGAGAGTTAGTGGTATCCAGGAGATGGGTCAGATCTTTGCCGGTGACAGTGGAGGGCAGAGAGTTATCAGTGGACTTGATAGAGTTGGTTATGACTGACTTCGATATGATATTGGGTATGGATTGGTTGGCAAAGTATGGGGCAACCATTGATTGCAGAAGGAAGATGGTCACCTTTGAGCCTGAAGGTGAGGATCCTCTTGTGTTTGTTGGTACTGTGCATGGACCTCGCATTCCTATGATTTCTTTATTGAGGGCTAGGGATCTATTGCAAGGAGGTTGTATTGGATTCTTAGCCAGTGTGGTTGATACCACTCAGGTCGTGCCAGTGAGACCAGAGGATACCAGACTTGTTTGTGAATTCCTGGATGTATTTCCAGAAGATTTGCCAGGGTTGCCACCGCATAGAGAAATTGAGTTCATTATAGAACTGGCACCAGGAACGGAGCCAGTGTCTGGAACGCCTTACAGAATGGCCCCAGCTGAGTTAAAAGAATTAAAAGTACAGTTGCAAGAACTATTGGATTTGGGTTTTATCAGACCTAGCTTCTCACCTTGGGGTGCACCAGTTCTGTTTGTGAAAAAGAAGGATGGTTCTCTGAGAATGTGTATTGATTACAAAGAACTGAATAAGCTGACAATTAAGAATAAGTATCCTTTGCCAAGGATAGATGATCTGTTTGATCAGTTGCAAGGTAAGAAGGTATTCTCAAAGATCGACATTCGTTCTGGTTATCATCAGTTGAGGGTCAAGGAGGGAGACATACCAAAGACTGCTTTTCGTACCAGGTATGGGCATTATGAGTTCTTAGTTATGTCATTTGGATTGACTAATGCCCCTGCTGCTTTTATGGATTTGATGAACAGAGTGTTCAAGGATTATCTGGACCAGTTTGTGATCGTCTTCATCAATGATATTCTGGTATATTCTCAGACTGAGTCAGAGCATGAACAACATCTGAGTTTGGTGCTACAGAGACTGAGGGAGCACAGATTGTTTGCAAAATTCAAGAAATGTGAGTTCTGGTTATCCCAGGTATCCTTTCTTGGGCACATTGTCAGTAAGGAGGGGATTAAAGTAGATCCAGCGAAGATTGAAGCGGTTAGAGATTGGCCAAGGCCAAAGAATGCGTCCGAGGTTAGAAGTTTCCTTGGATTGGCAGATTATTATAGGCGGTTCGTGGAAGGGTTCTCAAAGATTGCTACTGCATTGACTGAGCTGACACGCAAGAGTCAGAAATTTGTGTGGTCAGATAAATGTGAGAACAACTTCCAGGAACTGAAGTAGAGATTGATTACAGCTCCGATTTTGAGTCTTCCGACAGATCAGGAGAAGTTTGTGATTTATTGTGATGCTTCTCATCAGGGTTTGGGCTGTGTTCTGATGCAGTCAGAGAAGGTAATTGCTTATGCTTCTCGTCAGTTGAAGGAGTATGAAAAGAGATATCCCACTCATGATTTAGAGTTGGCGGCTGTGGTTTTTTCTTTAAACATATGGAGGCATTATCTTTATGGAGAGAAGTGTGAGATCTATACAGACCACAAGAGCCTGAAATACTTCTTCACTCAGAAAGATTTGAATATGAGACAAAGGCGTTGGCTGGAGTTGGTAAAAGATTATGATTGCGAGATTCTGTATCATCCGGGAAAAGCCAACGTGGTAGCTGATGCTTTAAGCCGGAAGGGTCCGGGACAGATTCATGGTATGAGGCTGATAACTAGGGAGTTAGCTGATGATATGACCAGAGCTAGTATAGAGTTGCTGGTGGGCCAATTGGATAATATTACGCTACAGTCTACGCTGTTGGAGAGGATCAAGGAGGGTCAGTTGAGTGATTCACAGCTGATCAAGATCAAAGAGGATGTTCTGGCTGGAGCATCCAGAGATTATACAGTGTCTGAGTTAGGCTTGTTGAGATACAAGGGGCGGATATGTGTTCCGTTAGACATTGCTTTGAGGCGAGAGATTCTGGATGAATCTCATACTACACCTTACTCTTTGCATCCAGGCACCATGAAGATGTATCAGGATGTGAGATCATTGTATTGGTGGCCGGGGATGTAGTTGAGTATGTGGCTAAGTGCTTGACATGTCAGCAGGTCAAGGCTGAGCATCAAAGGCCGTCAGGGTTATTGCAGCCTCTGGATATCCCAGAGTGGAAGTGGCAAGACATCACGATGGATTTCGTGGTGGGCTTACCCAGGACAGTTGGTCAGCATGATTCTATTTGGGTGATAGTGGATCGCTACACCAAGTTAGCTCACTTTCTGCCAGTGAAGACTACTTATACAGTTGACCAGTATGCAGATCTCTATGTGAGAGAGATCGTGCGCCTCCATGGAGCACCTAGGTCGATCGTGTCAGATCGGGACCCTACTTTTACTTCCAAGTTCTGGGGGAGTATGCAGAAGGCCATGGGGACACAATTGAAGTTCAGTACTGCTTATCATCCTCAGACAGATGGGCAATCCAAGAAGACAATCCAGATATTGGAAGACATGTTGCGGGCATGTGTACTGGACTTTGGTGGATCTTGGAGTAAGTATCTACCTTTGATAGAGTTTTCCTACAACAACAGTTATCAGTCTACTATTGGGGTTGCACCTTATGAGATGTTGTATGGTAGGAAGTGTAGATCCCATATTCATTGGGATGAGACAGGTGAAAGGAGATACTTAGGTCTTGAGGCAGTTCAGAGGACCAGTGAGGCCATTGAGAAGATTAGAGCTCGGATGCTTACTTCTCAGAGTAGACAGAAGAGCTATGCATATCCCAAGTGTAGGAACGTGGAGTTCCAAGTGGGAGACTATGTCTTCCTTAGAGTCTCACCATGGAAAGGGGTGAGAAGGTTTGGGAAGAAGGGCAAGTTGAGCCCTAGATTTGTAGGTCCATTTGAGATCTTGGAGAGGATTGGTCAGGTGGCTTACAGGTTGGCCTTGCCACCAGTGTTGTCAGCCGTGCATAATGTATTTCATGTTTCAGCTCTTCAGAGGTATGTTATCTGATGTGAATCATATTCTGAGTTATGAAGATCTGGAGCTTGAGCCAGATCTCTCCTTTGAGGAGCAGCCAGTTCAGATTCTCGACAGAAAAGATAAGGTCCTCAGGAATAAGACAATACCTTTGGTTAAGGTGTTGTGGAGGAACAGCAAGGTCGAGGAAGCGACCTAGGAGCTGGAGTCAGATATGCAAAGTCAGTATCCCGAGCTGTTCAGGTAAATTTCGAGGACGAAATTTCTGTAAGGAGGGGATAGTTGTAATGCCCCGAATTCTCTGATGTGGTTTAATGGCTGGATTAGTAGGCGGGAAGGGCCATAACTATTTAATTATGCCATTAAATGATAGTATGCATGTATATGTGAATTATATTATAATATGATGTTAAATGCACGCATGTGGGTCCACATTTGATTAGTATGATATTTTGATAATTTGGCCCGTTAAGGGTTTATTAGTGTATTTGGGTGCATATTGTGATTTGTGAATGAGATCCCATTATTATTGAGATATATTCCAGCTATTCGGAATGAGATGGTCTTATATTATGAGTTAGCAGTTTTGTCATAACGGGGGTCTTTTATTGGGATATTGGATAATGAGAACGTTATTTGATGATAGATTAGGAGTAATTGAGATCAGGAGGAAATTCTGGAAGTTTTGACTATAATGTCCCCGGGTGTGTTTTCGGGACCCCGAGCACTAGGTTTTATTTGAGGTTACTTAAGCTTGAGGTAGCTTGTTAGATAGAACGTACATTAGAAAACCTCTCGTTCTTTCCCGTTAGTTCATTTTTACTGTTCAAGGAATTTTCGAAGAAATCTCGAGTTCTAGGAGTCGGAATCAAGCGAGGATCGAGGCATAGCGATCCTAGGAAAGATTAGAAGCTTCTTGACCAAAGGATTTGACGAGAAACAACCTAAGCGAAGGTAATTTAAGTTTTAAGTTTTGAGTTTTTAGAGTTTCTAAGCTTAGAATTGGTTTTTGTGAATCGTTGAGTTTTTGGTTCGTTTGAGCCTTGAGATTTGATGGTTTTGGATCAATGGGAAGCCTGGGAACTTTGATTTGATGATTTGGAAGTGTTTAGGTATGTTTTTGGAGAGTTTGGGATGAAGGAAAATGAGGTTTTTGGCTGGGCTCGTGGTAGGGTCGCGACTCTATTCTAGGGCGCCGCGGCCTAGGCTTGATGAAGGAGGTGGCTTGCTGTCTGAGCAGTTAGGGCTGTGGCGCAAGGAGGAGCACTGCGGCTCTAGGCACAGGCAGAGGTGGATTTTGGTTCTATTTGGGGGCAAGCCGCGGTGCAAGGCTGGTGTAGGGCCGCGGCGCTTAAGGGCATTTTTGGCCAAAATTGTGTTTTAATTATGGTAACTTAAACCTTAGGCCTCAGGATCGTTCCTACTACCCAGTTTAATAGGATTCGATGTCCCGGAGGCTAGATCTTGGTCTGGGAACCTTTTATTAATCATTTTATTGATGGAATAACAAATTTGGTTATGACTAGGTGACCGCTAAAGGACTAAAAGTCATGTCGTTCTCAAGGGTCGTTCTTTTATTTATTCTCGCTCGAATCAGAGGTAAGAAAACTGCACCCTGTGTATGTGACATGCATGATTGTTATTGAGGCATGTTGGTTGATAAATGTGGACATGGATTGCATATTAAATGCTAGCGAATATTGTTTACTTGTATATGGCACTGACTAGTCAGGGATATTGACCTAAGAGTCAGAACCGGCATAAGCGTCCTGAACGCAGGGCCGAATGAAGATTAGATCTAATCGATATCAACATTGAATGGCTCTAAGGCATTAATGCTGGACCGACCCTAAGGTCGATGAAACTTATAAGTGCTTGACTAGTCTAAGACTAGTTACTGAGAGCCAAGGCCAAAGGCCCAGGTGACCGTTTGTCACATGGCTAGGGAACGATGTTCTAGGGTTATGACTCTATGGTCACGAGGAAGGTTATGTTGGTGACCAGTCACCATGCACCTATCCTATTTAAGCTAGTGAAATGTTCACTTATCTGTTAAGCCCCGGTGACCCTATTATCACAAGGCTAAAGGGAGCTATACCCAACTTAGTGACTTTTGTGATTGTCACTTATCTGTTTTGGACTGATAGTCCTGAATGATTATTATGATCATTGTTGATATTATATCATGCTATATTGTGTTTTCTTGCTGGGCCTTGGCTCATGGGTGCTATGTGGTGCAGGTAAAGGGAAAGAAAAGCTCACCCAGCCTTGAGTGGAGAGCTTAGGTGGTGATGTGTACATATGCGGCTGCTTGACCACCATGGTTAAGGAGTTCTCAGAGGAGCTAGGGGCTTTACCCTATTTTTTCCACTTAGGTCGGCGGGGTTGTAAATTTGAAAACAGTAGTGACCATTTTATATTGTAAATAACTTGTAAATGTTTTGATGAGCTCATGAGCAGCTTATATACTTAATAAAATATATCCTTTCCTTTTTATTGGTTTTCCACCTTAGCCTGTTAATAACACTTAGAGCACGTTTTTAACCAAAGGACTCGGATAGCGGGTCAAATTTTCGGTTCACCGTAACTGTTCTGGAGTAACCAGGGCGTTACATTTATGATTGTTGATTTATTGGTTATTGTTTCTTATATTAGTTGCTGGTTGTTTTACCATATCTTTGTATCTTGTTCAAGCTCATAGCAACATGCTAGGGTTGTGTGTGTAGTTCATTTTTTATGGATGAATGCATGTATGAACATATATATATATATATGTGTATGTGTGTATGGCGTGGGGTTTCCTATGAACAAACAAACGATCAATATGAGCACCGAGATTAAAAGAACTTATGTTACGAATTTTCTTTTCAATTACGTCAGTGTGACTTAATTTTTACAAATATTGCATAAAGACACATTATTTTATTTTAAACTATTGGGCTCAACATGCATGTTTTATCAAGCCCCCACTGAGTTTTTCTTTAAAGTGGTATTTTTCTATTATCTATGAGTTGAGTGATGTTTTTATAAAGTAATAGATTAGGGCGCGTTACATAATTATATGTAATTAATTTATCTAATATATTTTATTTGAAAACAATATAATAGTTGAGAATAATATTAATTGATTTTGGATTAATTAATATCAAAAGAGTATAATAGTAATTTATTATATGATAATAAATTATTTAGATTTTATAGGATAAAATTAATTTTGAATTAACTGATATTTAGGTATTTATGAATTTCATAATACATTATTTTAATGTATAAATATTTTATCTTATTTACTAAATAAATGAGAAAAATTAGGGAGTGCCACACGCTTAGTCACCGTTACTGTCTTGCATAGTGACTAGCATGTAACATTAGGTCATACCCAATTTTGAATCGTTCAAATTTTAAATGTTATAATTTAGATTATTTTATATATTAATTTATTATTTAAAAATATATTTTGATTTGATTAAAATGTTGATTAAATAATTAAATCTAAATATAATTAGTTATTGACTAAGTCTATAATGATATATATTTTAGGTTTATGAAATCTAAATGCATCGTGATTTTTTAGAGAGACAGATTATTCAATTTTTAGAGAAAGTCTGAAGAAAAAAAACGATACTTTCCCCCAGCCTCTATGTTAGGCATTGTGCCTTTAAAGCAATGAAAGTAATTCATTATCTATGAAATTTATAAAAGAAATATTTTTATTTATAATTAATGTTTATTATTATTGAATAACATTTAGATAAATATTAGAAAATTCATAATTCATTAATGTAGCTATAATCTTATATTGGTACGAGAGGATTAAGATTAGAGATAATGAATTAAATAGTCTGCAATTTATATTAAAGTTATGGAATCTTTAATCAAACACTTCTTGTACAGTGCACTAGTATTATGAATACATATGATTTAGATCCAGATCATTGGTGTAGTAGGGCATCTTAGTGGAGGTGCTTTATACAATAAGATTGTATAGGACTAGACCAGATATGTATTCAACTATTTATTAAAATATTTTTTACCATAAAGTGTTATAATCATATCACTCGATGATCATATGCAAATCGATCTAAATCCTGAAGTTATCATGAACTCATGTTTATGTTATTTGGGTCCTTTGATTCACTCATTAGGGTCTGTCAGAATGATCAGGCTAAAAACTTTTGTTTTGGGGGCTCATTAACATAGATGGCTGGGGACATGATTTACATAATGGAATCCAAGCCTTCTTCATAAGAAGATTGAATAATGATTCCCTTAAGTGTTAATTCTGGAACTGAATAGTTTAAGACCTCTAATTTATAAAAGGTTTATAAACTAAATGTTCGATAGTGAATTAATGGTACTTAAGGATAAAGAGGTAATTAGAGAGGTAAAACTTTAATTTAACCTAGCTCCAATTTTGAATTAATTATTGGAGGAATGAATTGCATGAAATTATTATATCAATGGACACTTAATAAAGTACTCAGTATATATAAGTCTATCATTACAAAAGTGCAATCCCATATTTTTTAGTGGAATAATATTGTGATTAATAAATAAGATTATTATATTAAAGAGATTTAATTAATAATTTAAATTTATTGGAGCTTGGAATTATATGTCCCCGAATCGGCTCTATAAACATCTTACAGGGTAAGAGCAGCAATAGAACAAGTATGGGTGTACTTGTCAAGAAAATTAGTTATCGGGCAAATACGTAATTATAAGATACATGTGGAAAATATATTTATTATTTAATTAATTGTAATTTTCGTAATTAATAATTAATTAAATAAAATAATTAATTTTGAATTAATTGTATCATCTTATTTTAAATTAGTTTGATAAATTAATTTAATATTTGAATTTTGAAAATTTTAATTTAGATAACTGATTTGAAATAAATCAGATATCTTATTCAGGTTGTTAGATTGATTTTGAATCAATTTAAATTCAATTAATATAATTTGAAGATAATAATAGATAATATCCATTTTAATTGAATTAATTAAAATTGTTTTAATTAATAAAACCCTAAATGACTAATATAAATATATATTATTATATTTCTCTCAACAATACTGATCGTAATATTCAGTCAAGAGAGACCTTTTTCAGGGAGAAAAATAAAGAGAGTAAACAAATTGTTTCAACCTTTCTCTTTACCCAAACTCCATTGATCTCATGTGTTGAGAATATCAATGGAGTCCTAGATTGTCCTATTGAATCTCTACGTGCCCACACACGTCTTGTTGTGCTGAGATTACGATCAGGAAGACTTTGGTGTGAGTCTTGTGTGCTTGCAAACCTCTAGCCTTCCACCTCACCACTGCGTGACCCCAGGGGCAATTTCCCTTCTGAGTGATTGCCATCACTCTTCTTTTTCCATTTTGGGTTCTTATTGTTGCTAAACATGACAGTAACTTCAGTTTCACTGCTCATTATGGGATGGAAATTGTTATTGACTGTGATTATGCACCTCTGATAATTGGCAGCAGCTATTTTGGATTTTTGAACTAAGTTGTATATACTCTCTTGGGTGTTTTGATAATGCAAAGTGCATTTGGCTGACCCGTTTGAGCATCTCTAACATTCCCATTGATGAGCTACTTTGATTTTGGCCTTTCTATTCTTTGAAGTAGTGACTTTGTGCTTGGGAAACATTATTAGCAACTTTGTGTGGATTTTTGGGCAACCATTTAAAATGCTAAATAGGTGGAGCTCATATTTTGTGTTGTTTGCTTATGGTCTCCTCTTGTGATTCGTGATTTGTGAACACACATAGCTAGCCTTGCCAAAGCTTTGAGCACGCACAAATTGCCGCCACTATCACTAGAGCTCAAAAGAGGAACTCATCACTCCCACAACTCCTCCACCAACCCAAATGACGACCATCACTTCTAAACCGACCCTATCCTTTCGGATAATAATTCCAACGGATAGGCGAAGGGAGTTCTCTTATCTCAACTCATTTTCATTTAGCTCCTTTGCTGTTTTTTGCTATTTCTTTTGATTTGTGGTTGTATCTTTGTTGTTTTAGCTTCTTGTTGGTGTCATTGTCTTGTTTTTATTTTGTCTTTTTGTTAGAGTTATTTTGTTTTTGGTTTTCTTGAGAGGATTTTGCTTGCTTTAGTTGGTGCTTAACTTGGGGCTCGATGATGACCAATCTAAAAAAAAAATAATAATAATAATACATAAATGCATTCATGTCGCATTCCATCACCTTACCTCTTGTTTAGTGTTCTTGGCTAATAGTACTTAAGTGTTAATGGAGTTTAAAAAATCTTGATGATAGTGTGGATCCCAATTTTGTGTGCATAGCTTGACCAATAATTTCTTGAACCCTCAAAGTTAGCTAGATTTTTTTGGGAGAGCTTAAGTTTCTAGAATTGCTTAGTGGTTCCCTTGAGGCGAAATCCTAGACAACACTAAACTGAGGACATGATTTAGGCCATCTTTGGACCGTTTGTGCTTTTCAAGCCAACCATGATATATATTTTGTTTCCCTAGTCACCCCCATTGGGCTTAATTGAATCTCTTTCTTTCTTTACCACATCCTAGCCTAGCTATATACATATCCATTCATCATACCCTTTGAGCACCTTAATATATGTTGAGTGTTGCATCTTGAGGGAGGGTGAGAGGAGTGTGCCTTTGTAAATGGTATTTTGGTGAGTGCTATATTGTTTTCCTTTATTGTTTTCAACAATGGGGACAATGTTGATTATTAAGTTTGGGGGGAGTGTGGATCTCATTTTAAGTTTGCGGGGAGTGGATCTCATGTTGTATCCTTGCCATTGTTTTATTTACATTTAGATATATATATATATATAAAGTGAAAAAAAGTGAAAAAAAGCAAAAATAATAAAAAAAAAATCAAAGAGATGCAAATTATATTCATATAGTTAAAAGCAAGTTTGGGGATGTGGCATCTTATAAAAAAAATAGCATTAGGTCTCATTTCTTTTATTTCTTTCTTTGTTTTCATCTATGTTAGCAATAAAGAATAATGGCAAGAGTGACTTTGATTTTTGGGGGGTAATCTTTTGGGGAAGTGATTGTGAGCTCTTACTTGGTCTTAGGAAAATTAAAGTGCTTTTAAAGTGAATTGAGCCTAAAATGACCTATTTTAACCGCCTGCACCTAAGCCTTACACTACAAGCTTGTTAAAGACCTTTTGATCCTTGGTTAGTGTTTGTCTATATTAGTGGAGAGGGAATCATTAAGCCAACTTGTGAAGATAATAATTAGGCTTTAGGATCAAGGTCTAATTTACTTTAGGGAGAATTGAGAATGTTTGGGAAGAGCTATGTATACACTTTAGGGATAAACACTTGATTCTTGGTTTGATAACATCATTAATATTTGAGGAATTTGGTTGAAAACACTTACAAGAGGCATTATATTATCATTTCATCATCATCATCTTCATCTTCAATAAAAGTTTGAGAGCATTTCCCTTGTTAGGCCAAATACTAAGTAAGCATCTCCTCTTTGTAGTAGTGTCTTTTCTTTTGTTTCTTTGTTATGTTGTCTTGTAGTTAGTTGGTTTTTCTTGTATTTCTTCTTTTAGAGTCATCACCCGGGACGAGCAATGGTTTAAGTTTGGGAGTGTGATAACTCTATATTTTAGAGTTATTAATTGAGCTTTTGAACTTAAAAATTTAAATGAAATAGAATGTTTGTGTTATTATTGTGTGGTTTTAGTCATTTTGTCTTTTAATTTTGTTTGTGTATTTTGTTTTAATTAATGATAACTCTTGTAGAATATAATGGGATTATATTCTAAAAATGTGGTATCTATTTTGAAGGCAAAAAGAAAGGGTGCTTGGAAAGCTTAGTGAAACATGTGCAAGGAAATCATCTTGGAGTTGAAATTCTGGCACTCTGTTGTAGCATCAGTCAACTTTGTTGCAGCAAAGGGTGTGCAGCCACCAACATAAAGTTTGCACACTTGGAAAGTGATTAAATGAGGTGGAGATACTTGAATAGTGGGAGGATGAGGTGGAAAAGAGTTGAAAAATTATGAAAAGAAGAGTGATCCCCACGTGTAGAAGAAAAAGAAAAAGGTTTATACCCATTTTTTGAGCCCTAGAGAGAGAACTTTATCTTCTTCTACCTTGGAGCAGCCACCATTTTTTAGAGAGAGCTGCCATTGTTGAGAGAAAAACACCCAGAAAATGAAGAAAATAAAATTAAAAAATATTTTATTTGAGTGTTAGTTTTAGGTTTTAGTATTTTCTTTAGCAATTTTATTTAGAGATTTGGCAAATATCAAGAGGAAGAAGAAAAGGATTTTGGGGGAAAAGCTTGGAGTCTTGAGACAAACTCCATATAGGTTTTTCTTTTTATCTTTCTCTAATTTAGAATTTTGTATTTTTGCACATCTATTTATGAGTTAATTTCTATTTTGCTAGTATTATTTTCTTGACTTGAAAGCGTGATTTGGTGGATGAGTGTTATACCCAGATTTTGAGTCATGGTAAATGTGACCTCGAAAGTTGGATTCGCAACAAATGGTCTCGTAAGGATTGAAGTATGCTCCAGGATTGTATATCGAGCCTGCAAAGTACGATATATGACCTCGAATATATGAGCTCGAAACGATCTCGATCTCGAAAGGTAGCTCCGAGAACACACTCATCTTCGGGGACGACTTCGGATCGGGGGTCTCGAGCTAGATGTACGTACGATCTCGAAAGACACGTGATCTCGGGAGATGTCATTAGCTCGAACAATGACGTGAGACCTGGGATACTAAAGCCTTAGAGATACACGATAACCACCTTGAATATCTACGAGTATTATAAATATGAGATGTAATCCTCATTTATTAATGTAAATCCCCAAGAATCGTGGGATATTATTTGGTCAGTTATGCGTTTCCTGGTCTTCAGGGACGTTTCCTTTTATATCTTATTATAGGCATTTAAAGCCATTTATTTTATTCACAAAAGAGTAACTACCCAAAATATGTGGGATAGTATTCTGCATCCTTCTCTATAAATAGAGAAGCCATGCACCATTGTAAGGGACCGAAATTCTGATCCTTGAGAGAAAACTCTGAAGAATTCATGCTAAGGAATTTTCAGAGATAATCTTAAGATTAATAACAGAGACTCGTGGACTAGGCAGATTTAACTGCTGAACCACGTAAAAATCGCGTGTTTGATTTGTTTTATTTCATTTAGCCATTGTCATTCATTGTTTACGTGCTCTTCTTTTACTGTTTGACGAAAAACGGCGTCAACAATGAGTTTTGTTCATTCAAGTGTGTATATTGTCTAATGCTTACTTTTGTTTGATCACCAATTGTGAGTTGATGAATTAATATTAATTCTGGAAAGGTTAATGTTAATGGACACAAACTTGAATGATGCAAGTTCTTAATTTCTTAGATTTGGATTTGTGATTGTATAGGGATATATTATCACCTTGCATGACTTAGAGGAATTGTACTTATATTGGTGTTCTTGAAATTAATTGGGCATAGGAATATGTTAATTAATTAAAGAACCAAACCATAAACACTTTGGAAAAATGATTATGACATTTAAATTCCTAGTCAACTCTGCCCAGTTGCTATAGCATTCCTCTACAGCATTGTTACCATAATTGCATGTTTAGGACAATTTAATAATTCTAGCTTGTTTCTTCTCTTAGTTTTTGTTTGTTAGTTTTGTTTACTTTTCATTAATTTAGTTTTATCTCATTGTTTTATTTTCATTGAAACCAATTTGTGAGTAATTAGTTTTGAGAATTAATTTCCAATTTCAAATCCCCGTGGAGACGATACTTAACTTATCACTTTATTACTTGTGTTGACGACTGTGTACACTTGCACACACTATTAAATTCGCAATAGTATGCATGCATGAGTATGATTATTACTGCTAGGCATGCTTATTATGATTTGGTAACGTGATATTAATTGCTTATGAGCATGTTCAAGTTTTCTTGCTGAGCCTTGGCTCACGGGTGCTATATGGTGCAGATAAGGGAAAATGGAAGTTGGACCAGCCATGAGGTGGAGAGCTTCGGTGGTGGCGTGTACATATGCGGCTACTCGACCACCACGGCCGGGGTTTCTCAGAGGAACTAGGGTTAAACCCTATTTTTCCGCTTAGGTCGGCTGGTTGCAACTTTTGAGTTGTAATTACCATTTTGGAATTGTAAATAACTTTGTAAACATTTATTATGAGATCCCATGAACTTAACATTTTAACGAAATAACTATTCATTTTGACCAAAATGTTAACCCCAAACTGTTAATCATATTCAGTTGCACTTTTAGGGCCAAAGACTTGATTAATGAACCTAGCACTATTTAAAATACACAGTGTAATAGTCTTGGCTATCTACGGCGTTACAGACTTGTTCCGCCCTAGGTGGACAGGGATGTACGGGCTTGGTCAGCACTAGGTGGTTAGGGATGATGACTTTTGGAGCTCAGTCAATGTGAGGTGGACGGCGACGATGATGCTTGGGGACGAGGAGGTACCTGTAAATGGAGGAGGGAAGAAGATATAGGAGAGTAGAAGAAGATGTAGGAGAGAAGAAGAAGAAGAAGAAGAAGAAGAAGAAGAAAAATTCGTTTATAATTTTTTTTTATTTAGTTTCAATTTTTTTAAATTATGGTTTTAATTAAGTAATGTGTCATTTGTTTATTTTATTTTAAAATTAATTTAATTATCTTTTTATTGTAAAATATATTTGTAATTAATTCAATAATTAAAAAAATGAAAGAATTTTAGTCATATTGAAAGAATACTTGACGAAATTCGAGCTCAGTGTATGATTTTTATCAATTTTGCAAGATAAGGGGCCTGAAATGTCATTTAACAAAATATAGAGACTGATCGAGCATTCGGGCAAAATACAATGGTCAAACTTCTATTTTTCCTAACTAAAATTAGGAATTGTTTTCTTTAATGTACATGATACAAAAAAATAATTATGAAATTACAACTTTTCTATACTCAATTTATAAACAATTCATTATATTCATTTATTCATACTAAATTTTTGAGAAAATAAAAATTTAACTTTTTAAACAATACAACATTCCCTTAATACATCCCACACAAAAAGTGGATCTGAATCTCTAGAAAGAGGGCACCTACCAGTACAACACAGAAAGAACCATTATGGAATGCAAGGAAAAGTAACATGAAACTTTCACCGTTTTAAAAAAATAACTAGTATTTAAGTAAGGAATTTACTTATTTGGTACTCTGTATTTTTGCAAAGTATCATTTTAGTACTTTTTTTTTAATAATGCTCATATGGTACCATGTATTTTAAAGTCATACATATTTGGTACCCTAGACTTATATTTAATTAATAAACTTTTTGACAATATAATCAAACTGCCATCAGTTATATGTAATTAAATAATTAAATTTGAATTTGAAACTCATACAATTGATAGCAGTTTGATTGAATTGGTAAAATTTTATTAATTAAATTTGAGTTTAGGGTACTAAATATATACGCTTTTAAAATACAAGATACTAAATATGTACGATTTCAAAATATAAAATACCAAATAAGCATTATTGTAAATACAGGATACTAAAACGATACTTTACAAAAACACAATGAACCAAATAATTACCTACCTACCTATTTAAGAATAAATAAGTGAAAGTCTGAATATTTTAACAGCAAATATCTTTTATATATATATATATAACTTAATTTGATGCAGCATTGTTATACCTCTAACTGATGGTTCTTGTAAGATACCCATTTTCAATTAGTCAAAAAGACTTCAAAGTTAATTTTTAGTTAAGCTTGGGGCGTTTTTGGACAATAGAGAAGGGTTGGTGTCATTTATTCCATGCATTATTAAAATAGGGTCTCTTACAAGGTTTCCTCGGTAATAATGTTTGAAATATATTGAAGGAAGAAAATCTTGAAATTCTGATCTTGTAAGACCTAAAAATTGTTTTTATACTGCTTCCAATAACACATCTTCAATGAAAGATATCCAATGTTATCTTTGGCACAAAATGTCAATAAGTGATATAATTGGTACAATTTTTACATCTGTGCAATTATAAAAATTGATGCAAGTATAAATCTTTCATTAAAGCTCATTTAATATTTATTAAAAATATAAAAAAGTAATAATTTTCCCTTTTAATTTTTAATTATCTAATAAGCTAATTACATAAAATTTATTCATTTACATTTAATATTACACTAAAGAGCACGTAATCATTTGATATCTTGTGTTTTTGTAAAATATCATTTTAGTACCTTGTGTTTACAATAATATTCATTTGGTATCTTGTATTTTAAAATTGTACATATTTGGTACTCAGTATTTTAAAATCATACATATTTTGTACCCTAAACTCAAATTTAATTAATAAAATTTTACCAATTTAATCAATATACTTTCAATTATGTGAGTTCCAAATTTAAATTTAATAACGTAAGTATATATAACTTATGACAGTTAGGTCATATTGATAAATGAGTCTAGGGTATCAAATATGTGAGATTTTAAAATACAAGGTACTATATGAGCATTATTGAAAAAATAGAGTACCAAAATGATACTTTGAAAAAATACATGGTACCAAATTGCACCAAATGGTAGTTTTTTTTTGTTTATCATCATTGTAAATACCTTTTTTTTCATTGTTTTAAATTTAGGTGTAAAGCATTGATATTTCTTTTTTGAGTGTGTTATTCAGACTAATTTCTCACTATATAAATTAGTATAGTTCTAAGATAAGGAAAATAATTGGTATTTATCTAATTGTAGTACATGAAATTGGGTTGGGCTCGTAGTAGGTAGGCCCAGTAAGCTACCAGTCTTGTGGTCTGAGAAGAACAAGCATACAACAGATTCAAACGCTCCAACGAAGCGCTTAAACCGTCGCATCGGTCATTCAACTTTGCCTTTTCGGCTTTTTCCCAATTCAAAGTTTCTGTCCTTTCGATTCCCCCAATTTTCGATTTGAAATTTTTTTTAGGGTTTCGTTTTTGTTGAGTTCTGAATCGAACAACTCTTGGAATTTAGTATCAAATTGCACTTGCGGAGTTTAGAGAAGCCCAATGTCGGCATCGACAGTGTCGATTACGGCGAACCCCGGTACTCGGCGGAGGTCGGCGGTAGTGGTATCGACAGAGAAGTCAAAAAATATTGAGTTGATCTCTGCGGAGCCTCAACACAAGGCCGGTGACGATAAATCCACCACCGGTAATGGCAGAGATCTGAGTCACCACTCGATTAGAGGTGAGGCTATTCTCGAGCGAACCTCAAGGGATGCCGTACAGACTAAGAAAACGACCTCCACAGTTTCCCCTCCGGTGACAACCACCGCTCGTCGGAGTCGGAAGGTCGCCTCTCCGAAGCCCCGTTGGGTCACTGTCCTCAGCGTCTTCACTAAGAATTTCCTTCTTCTGATTTTGCTGGCTGGTCTGGTTCAGATTGTCAGGAGGTTTGCCTTGCGATCTGAAGATGGTGGGGAAGGCCCACCTTTGGCGTTTTCTGATTTCGAAGGGCGAATTGCGGAAATAGAGAAGCTTTTTAAGTCCACCACGAGGATGATGCAGGTTCAAGTGGAGGTCGTTGATCGGAAGATTGATAATGAGGTAGGAGGGTTGAGAGAAGAAGTTGGGAAAATGATCGAGGAAAAAGGGTCTGTATTAGATAATCGATTGATCGAATTGGAGTCCAAGGGTGAAGCTTTAGAGAGGTCATTGGGTGAGTTGAAAGATGTTAATTGGTTGTCTAAGGAGGAGTTTGATAAGATTTATGAGCAACTGCAGAAAAAAGTTACGGGAGATGATGCTGGTAAAGGGGAAGCTAGTTTGAATGATATCAGGGTGTATGCGAGGGATGCGGTACTGAAGGAGATTGAGAAACACGCTGCTGACGGGCTTGGGCGGGTGGATTATGCTTTGGCTAGTGGTGGAGCCATGGTTGTGAGGCACTCTGAACCTTATGTGGTAGTAAAAGGAAGCAATTGGTTTCCAATGAGTGCAAGAAATGGGGTTAATAATGATGCGAGAAAGATGCTGAACCCGAGTTTTGGAGAGCCAGGACAATGTTTTGCATTGAAAGGCAGTAGTGGGTTTGTCGAGATTAGGCTGAGGACAGCAATTATTCCTGAAGCCGTTACCTTGGAACATGTTGCCAAGGTATTGTTTTTCTTTCAGACCAATTTCATATACACTGCAAAATATTGTTTTTTGGCCCGTCATTTTTTTTCTCTATCGTTTCTTGAGTTTTCATTGTGTTAGATAAGTTTGAATTTGAGTAGTTGGACATGCTTTGTATTCGTTCCATCTTTATTTTCAATACAACTCTAGTGCAATTATGGTAGAAGATCTCATGTTTATATTTTTGCCAGTGCTTAAATTGACAAGGAGTATTTTTAGACCTTCTTTGTTGATTTTATCATCATGTTTATGTTGATTAGTTGGCAAAATAGATTTTCAGTTTGTGGATGAATCTCTAATACCTTTAATTTTGAACTGTTTTTTATCTTTATCACTATGGCTATATATATTTTCGATTGAATATTTCGAGATTAGTTTTCTTTTTTCTCAATTGCACTTCTTGATGTTAAATGCTGTTTATAAATCAGTCTTAGAGTTTTTTATTATCTCAATAAGATTTTTGTAATGTTGTGATGTTAAATGTGTCCGGAGGGGTTGTTTCTGTATACGTCTAGAGGGGTTCCTTTGTATTTATAATCTTATTAATAGAAAGTTTGTTTCTTTTACAAAAAAAAAAAATGTTAGGTTGGTTTTTTCTATTGTAGTCTATGTAAATACTATTTATACATTTTTTTATAGGAAATAAAAGTTTTATTAATAGAAGATTGATAGGCTATAATGTAAATTACATCATAGAGCCAGTAATAAGCCCACATATAAAACACAAAAGACTAAACAATTTTAATACATAAGACTATTGCATATTACAGCCGCAATGCCAATCACACAGAGGCAATGAAAAAAGAAGAGCCTTTAAGTAAAGTAATATTTGTAAGCTGTTCACAGGATGGCAGCAGAGAAATAAAGGTTCGCATGCTTGTATTTTGTAATGGTCCTGATGAATAAAACTTCTACGGGCAATAATAGGCTAGAAGGCTCCAATAAATTTTGATTCCCCAAGTGAGGGATCATGGTGGATTTTTTATTGTTTTTAATATATTGTTTAAGCCTTAAGGGAAGGTTTGAACTTGGGGATGTGAGAAGTCTTATGCGAAGATATTTTTGTTGATTACTGAAATGACAATGGAAATCCCCTTAGGGTATAGTTGTTATGACTTTGAAGCGAGTGTGGCTTTTGTTTGAATGAGTATGATTCAATTATGGTGACTATAGGTTGTTTTGCATAGAAGACTTGGAGATTCAGGTTGCTCAAATTTTTAGAGCATAATAAAGTTTGGAAAATTGAAGCAGAATATGCATTCTGTTCTGCATTCCTACTTTCTACTATTTTATGCGCATGCTATTATTTTATTAATTCTGTAAATAATGTCATTGTACTGACACTAAGATGTAATATGTTTTGTACAGAGCGTTGCTTTCGACAGATCAAGTGCTCCCAAGAATTGCAGAATCTCTGGGTGGCTGCAAGAGCATAATATTGAATGGTCATATGATTCCGAGAAGATGTTTCTTTTAGCTGAGTTCAGCTATGACCTTGAGAAGAGCAATGCACAGACCTTCAATGTGTTGGAGTCGGCAGGTTCTAACGTTGTTGATACTATCAGGTTTGATTTTACTTCCAACCACGGAAGCCCTTCTCATACTTGCATTTATCGCTTGAGGATGCACGGCCATGAACCATACTCAGTTTCTATGATGCCAATGCAATCTTGACACCACCCATGTATTCCATTCTTGTAATATTTCTCTCTCTCTCTCTCTCTCTCTCTCTCTCTTAATCGGATCTAGTTACAGAGCTTGAGTTGTATCTCTCATCATTAGATTCTGGATCTAGTCAGGTATTTTGCTTGTATCTAGGTTTTTCTAGTGTAATCAAATTGATGTGTATTTTACGGAAGTCAAATAGGATGGTTTCGCTGCTTGGACATTAATTGGGTGATATGGTTTTTTGGGTCTGGATAAAAAAGTGTTGTGCATTCCAACTGTGAGGTAGACAATATTTTAGGTAATGAATATGATGTGATATTGAATTGGGCCGAAAATATTGTACTAAAGTTGCCAACAGTATTTTTAGTTAACACCCATTTTTCTTCTCCACATTTATTAACTTGTATTTTGTTGGGCTTGAAATTGTCTCAATATCAGTTAAAGATGTCGTTTTGATCAATCCTTTTCGTTATTTATTTATTTATTGTTTGTTCAAATTAACAAACTGTCATAATTTAGAGTTTGGTAGGCTGCACTTTATAGTAAGTAGTACATAGGATCATAATTGAAGGAACGTAGGCACGTTTTGATTGGACGGGTCAAAATTCCAGCCATCGAAAGGTTGACTATGAGGTCTTTTTGACACAATATGACTACTAAAAGTTACTATTAAAAGTACGAAAGGCTGGCAAGCTTCTGATACAGAGAGCGCAAAATTCAAAGTACACTGAGAAATATATTTACAAGGAATATTTCAAACCAGAAGAATTTTGTGCAATTGATTAGTTTTGTTTCTCTACATTGGGGTTTCGTAGTCTAGCAAAACTTCAAATGGTTTTGTACCAATTCACGCATGACGTCATACAGAATATGTATAAAATTTAATGCAATGAAATACAAATATTCACATTTTCCTACATAAGTAAGCAAGTCATGGAAAAAAAAATGTTGCTAATGAATAGAAGGATTTTGTTCTGATCAAAGTCTAAATGGACCTTTTTTTTTCCTTTGCTACAAAAATCCAAATGGAATCTAATTCAAAATACAGGGCTGTATCTCTTGAAAACCCAAGGAATGTTTCCGTAAAGAATATACTAATAATCTTCTTAAACTATCCCTATCAGTTTTGTATTCAGAATCAGAAAAGTAAGAAAATGTCAGTCACTTCAATTAATACAAAAGGATTTTGCTGCCAATCCAACTTATTATACCATGGAGAGTTGAAATTGAACCAAACAAATAACAAATGAAGTTTAATTTGTCTAAGAATTTACTATTATTTTATACCGAAAAGTTAATGGAAGTTAAGCTTTCTCTCCTCCAAACAACATTCTAAAATTATTTTATACTAATAAGTTAAATATTAGTTATAGAACACATTTATCACCATACCCTAATACATGTAGACTTTACATTAATTTATTTTTATGCGATCCTATAATTATATTAGTGTTGTATCTACTATCTAGGTCTCATTTTATATAAAGCATTAGTGTATTCAAAATATTTTGTGGAGTTAAAATAATGTGCATGAAAAATTCTTTATTGGTGATTTTTAATTTTTTTTTTTATATTAAAAAGTATAATACTATAAAATATCTTAGATGAATATGGGTGCTTTTGATGGTACCTCTATTTTATTTTTTTAAATCTCAAACTTTTTTTAATTGATTAATCATTCTCAAATATACTTTTTATATGTTTACACATTTATATAAATATTCGTATTAGTTATGAAACAATAAAATTATATATTTTTATACACATTCTTAAATATGTAAAAAAAAATTTCAATTTTTTTTTTCTTTTAATTTTAATTATGTATAGTCGTTCTTATTTGTGTTTAAGAGGATACAAATTAAATAAACTTTTATTTTTAGTATAATAAAGTATATGGGGGTAAAAATATTACCTTTTTTCAACTTTGTTTTTTTTACCAAATGTGTAATTTTGTACTAAATAACATATAAGAAGGGTTGTAAAAATATAAAATTTTAATTATTTTTAAAAGATTTATTTATAAAAAAAATGTGGGGAGAAAAATAAGAGTGCATATAAAACTCCCCTAAACTATTTTACTCCTAATTATTTATTAAAGGATGAAAATTTTAAAAAATACAATTGTTAGCTTGTTTTTTCGTCAATTTGCACAGAGCAATAAATGAAGAGTAAAATCCAAAAATGGAACTTAATGATGATTAGTGAGCCAAAGAAAAGAGAAATAAATGTGGTAATAAACGAAGGAGACAAAAGTTTATAGTGGTTCGACCCAAAAAGGATGACATGTGTCCACTTTAGTCAGTATTATTTGTGATAAACTTTGAACCCTCAACAACAAGTACATAAGATTTGATCTTGTTCTTGGGGCAGTTACAGTAATGGAGAGTATGAGCTCTCTCCAAAAATGAACAATTACAGACTTGTTTTTTTTACTCTTATTACATTTCAATTTACACTATTTACAGTTGCAGAGATGGGAAGAGCTGACGGTGGCAACTTATTTCCCGATCAAGCTAATTTTCAGTACACTTGGATGAAGGCAAGTCTATGTCTCACCAAAAATGGTAATTCGACGTGTCATGTTCATTTAATGGTTGAAGACGCACTCTGGTGCGGGCGACGACTCAGGTGGCAAGGGCCACCGGTGAGCATCCCCGACGACTAGCGAGGGCCTTTGGCAACCAACTAGGACTCATGGTGACTAGCTGAGGCTTGTGGTGTGTACTCGTTTGGCTGGCGCGACTGGCTAGCACGATCGAGTAGGGTGACTGGCTAGCACAACTTCCTTGGGTGATCAGTTAGGGTGATTGACTAGAACCCTTTCTTCTTATGATTGGTGCCAGCGTTGCCATCTGTGGATCATTTGGCTTCACGCAATGGGAGAAGTAGGATGGTTCTTGCGAGACCTACCTCTTGGTGACTGGTGGCGACTATTGTGTCTGTCCACTTTACCTTGATTCGTCATCACTTCGCGGGCCGCCATGTGGCAGTGTCGAATATTGGGTATAACATCAATAACTTCAATTCATAAATTATTATCTATTTTTCCCTTCAAAATTTGACTTGTTAGAGGGAGAAATATATATTTTGTATTTATAAAAATAAAGTAAATAAATCATTACTAATTCGAAAATAGAATTCTATATTTTTAGTCTAAATTACATATGATTCTCAATTAAAGGCATGTATATGTGCAATAAATGATTCTCAGTCTACCTCTAAAACATAGGGCAGGGCAACTCATTTGCAGCCACTCTAAAAGTCTTAATTTTGAATTAATATACCATTCTCAATTCACAAGGAAAAAAAAGGGACTTGGAATCTGTAATAGTGTAGTTAAACAAGGAAATGGCACAGCTGGTATTCTATTTTTTAAATCAAAATCAGATTAGCCTTGCGACAAAGTGGCCTACCAATTTAAGTTTTCTATTCCATGCAAGATCTAATCAAACAATAGAATTAAAACATTTACATTGGGTTATGAAAAATGATTGAAATGACAATTTTTTCGAGTTGTATGTTAAAGAGCTTAGAAGAGTGTATTATGCCATTTTATCTGTTTGTCACTTATAAAATGATTAAAATTTTGATAACCACATGATATGACATGATGTATTTTAATATCGAATAGCACATATTTTAATTTGAAATGAAATATGTGAGACCCAATACTAAATTACACTGATAAATTTAAAATAGTGTTGGGTATAACTATGCTTTTTAATTTTAGAAAAATGCTAAAGAGGCACTAATACACCATATGAAAGTGACATACCGTTATTAATGAAATACAATATCATAGTCCACAAAATTTAGTTTGATAATTAATATTAATATCATTAACCAATCGTGAGAAGACACCTGTTTGACAACTTAATGTGCTTAACAGCACCATTTTTAATTTTACATATCCGTGGCTATTTATTCTGCCATTTTATCATCATGCTACTATATACCAGTAGTCTTAAATAAAGAGTTTGAACATTCAATATTGGAAATGTTCTTTTCTTAGTAATAAAATGTTCAAGCTTTTTAGGTTGTAGCAATAAATTTTGAAGTATGGTGTAAGAATTGGATTGACGAAGACATGGAAATCTTAGCCACATCTTTATCTTTAGTTTAATGTTCATTAGATTGGTCCCCTCAGAGAGCTTATAAAAAGTTTATAGATTGGTCCCATTAGAGGGATTATTATTGAAGTAAACAAAGACTAGATATTTTGTCAGACATATACTTTGTTTTTACACAAAAGATTCATCGAGAAATGGAGAAAATGTTTCAAGTTTTATGAGCACAAACAATATATAAAATTATATATATAAATAAAACGATTAATACCAAACATGCTGTCTGTGTAGAGCCAAATCCACATACCAAAACCCTTTAATTAGCCAGCTTAAAAGAGATTTTGGTCTTCCTGTATTTTGGGAGTTCTCTATCTTTTGGAGGAGGCAAAATTCCTACATCTGGCGTTTCATTATAGTTATTCGTCAACAACCAAAAAACAAGAAGATAATGATAAATAAATATATAAAATAAAATAGATTGAATATTGGTATCATTAACTACTACTACTACTACTATTATTATTATAATAATTATGTGTTTTGTAATTAAGGCTTGGGAACAAGAGAAGGAGGTATACACTCTGGCCAAATGGGTCCATTTTGCTTAAATGCCCTCCTTTTTAGCTTTCTGCTACTTATTCAATGAAAAAGTTTATAAATTTTGTCATATGGAGTTTGATTGAATTGAATCTTTGATTGGCAACGTTTTGGTCCAACCTCTTTAAGGCTTTGAGATTGACTAATATAACTCTCTTTTTAATGGCCACAAACAACAAAAAAAAGAAGGAAAATAAAGGACCAACATAATCATGTGGGGGCTTAATTATCTTATGTTACACTTGTATATTTATATTATATATATATTTATGGATATATAAGAAAGGCCGTACCATAATATTAACACAAGTATATATGGGGTTTGATTTAATACTAATTTATATAAACTAACAGTACTTCATTGTCTTTGATATGGACACAAGAACTCATTCAATGACAACATATGGCTCCATTTATACCTTTATATCTTGTTAAATAACAACCAATTAAAACTATCAAATAATATTCAATATTAATATGATATATTTCTCCTTTTACAAATATTGGGTAAATACCTTTCAAAAAAAAATTGAGTAAATAAGTCAAAATGTTTTAGGTTTAATATATTCTAATACTACATCTCACGAAAAATTTGACTTATATTACTCGTGCAAAGTTTTGGCTACCCAAAAAATGTGTCATACAACTTCCAAACGTATTACTGTCGAGTTTCATTTGTCTTGTTAGTTGATTGAATTTGATTTTATTTTCAATAGAAAAAGAAACTAAAAATGTAACTCGACCAATTGTACCAAGCAGACAGGGATCCAAAGGTCCAGGCAGGTCATTAAAAAAACAAAAAAAATTGTAGTTTGAAATGAAAAAATACAACCTTGTTTGGATTAAAATAAGACCCAAAGGCATCTGAACAACCTAAAAAACTTGACCATTTCATATATTTATTTTGTTTAATGGTGATCATTATAGAAAATGGCAGTATATATCATTATCTCAAAACGCACGTTTAAGATTCGAATAAAAAATCGAAACATTCGTAGTATGAGACAAATGGTCATGTTTGGTAGGAAGAAAAAACACAAAGAAATGAAGTAAACGTAATTAGAACCATTTTGTTGTGTTTTAATACCTAAAAAAAGTAAACGGTAAACAACATTTGAGTGTTTGAAATTGAATGGTCATAATATCATCCTAAATTACTAATTATAAAACAAACATACTATATTTTAAGGGTACTATAGTAGTGATTATTAATCACTACGACGGTGTTTAATGTAGTTACATGAGATATTCCACAAATTTTCAAGAAATTCTGAATAATTTAGGATGCCAAAATTAAAATTCACACAACTTGTTAGATGTGTGCTTGTTTCAATATTTATACGCAGGTATAATATATTATTTAAATACTCATTTTGGCATTCTAATTCCTAAATTATCTATAATTTTCTGAAAATTTGTGAGAGATCTCCTATAATTATAGTATACACCATCATGTAAAAAAAAAAATAGAATTACAACTTATCCAGATACTGAAAAATGCTAAAAATACCTATCAGTTTGATTAAAAAAATCACTGCCCAAAAAATTTACATTTACTAGTCTTATTTCTAAACTAAACTAAAACTAAGTAAAAATAATATATATTTATAAAAACTGAACTTATCAGTGCAAATGTATTTCTAATTTTGTTTTTATATATATATATATATGTGGACTATTATATTAGTGACCTTATTTTGTACCTATATGTAGGAATTTTTTGTTTTTGTTTTGGTTATATGGATAAGTTGTCACTAAAATAATGATGTATATTGTAGTTATAAGAGACCTCCTACAAGTTTTTAAGAAATTTGATACAATTTTTTTCTACCGCAAGTGTACGGTGTATTGTAATATAGTTTTAATTTAAAAGATGTCGAACCCACAAGGATTAAATATTAAATTCACTAATTACTATTACTTTTAAGTCTATAATTTTAATTAGAAAATTCAACAAATAAAACAAACAATAAAATAAAGAAAATGAAATAACAAAATAATCAAAGCTAATGATCTTGGAAAGTGATTAGATAAGAGATAAATGTACTAGAGTATTGATTTCACTATTTAATTATGAACATGGTTTTTTTATTATCCTAATTAGTTCTCCTCATTTGTAATTTCTAGAATTCTAATATAATGCATTTATCTCTCTCAAGCATATATGCAATTAATCTCAATTAATCAATATGATATCTCTATTCGCTATTAATTAATCAAGACGTCATTAAGAAATAATTATTCTAAGCCAAATTCATAGAGTTCAAGGAATCTCTCAATCACTCTATGTCAAATCTTCTTATGTCCAATCTACGTTTATCTTTCTCAAGCATAAACCCTAGATTTCAATTCACAATAATGATGGTCAAGCATTAATATGAGAAAATTAAATCAAGAAGATATGAATAAACGAGAAGAACTTCATAAAAATAATAATAAAAACCACAATTCAATAATCAAAATAGATTCATCTAATACTCTAGCACAAAAAGAGTTTAGTTCTCCATTACAAACATAAACATAATAGCAATGTACTGGTTCATAATTAAAAACTAAAAATGAAAGGAAGAAGAAATAAACTAGATATAATGGTGATGATCTTGATGAAGTCTAGCCTCCTATTCTTTCCCAAGTTTGTAATCTTTGATCTAATCCCCTCCAAAACGTCCTTAGAACCCTAATTAAACTTTTCTCCTTTATATTCCCTCCAAAAAGACCTCTTTTTCCCTTCAAAAATCGCAATTTAAACTTTCTGTACAGATCCAGGCGCTGCAGCCCCTTAAACAGGCGCTGCTGCACTACAAAAATGCCAAAAACAAGCTCTCTGTTTCAGCCAGGCGCTGCAGCCCTATTTCACGAATTTTTTTTATTTTTCTTCGTTTCGCTTCCGTTTTGTACAAATTTCGCGCCATTTTTCCTTGGACCCTACACAAACACAACACAAGCATAAAACCAAACAAAACACCCCAAACACCCACAAATTAGATATAAAATGACACTAATAAGTTAATCTAAAATTTACTTATCAAAATTATAAATGTATTTTTTCATGCAATAAACTTCATGTTAAGACATGCATTTTTTATATTATAACATTGAAAACCCAAAACATGTGATTTTAATTCAACGCATGTTTTGCTGAGCCGTTTTCTCCTTTTGTGTCTTGATATATATAATTGTTATGTTCGTATTTAACTTACTTTTTTTAGCAGCTAAAAAGTCATTTCTTCATGAAATAACCTCTGCAAAAGGGTCTGAAGCATTCAATGCTATATTGCTCATTGCCTATGGCATTTTGGTGGAGTTCACAATTCTATTTTTGGTTCTGATTCAAAGATTGAAGGGAGTTCAAGCAGATTCTCGAGAGGAGCCCAAGGCAAAGCTGGAGGGAGTCCAGCAAACCACTATACCAACATAAGTCTAGTTGCTTGAAGATCTTCACTGAAAATAGGGAGTTTGTTACGTGTTGCTTGATTCAGTTCAAAAGGGAGTTTTGAGTTTTTTTGTTTTTGTTTTTTTGTATAGTTGCTAGTAATAACTCTGAGTATTTGTTAGTGAATTTGCTTCATTGTTGGAGTAAGTCTCATAGAGTAGGTTGTGAGAAATTATGACTGAACCATGTAAAATAATTGTGTCATTTTTATTTTTCTGCACTATGATTTTTGTTGAGCTTGAATTTTTGTAATTAGTTCAAGTGGGTGATTGGTAGGAGTAGTTAATCAACTTTTAGAATTTATGAATAATTTAGGGTATCAAAATTAGGATTCAAATAGCTTGTTGCATACATGTCTCTGTTTTATTTTTGCATGTGTATGTGAAAAATGTTATTTAAATTCTGATTACGACACCCTAAATTATTCAAAATTTTCTCAAATTTTATAGATAATCTTCTATATATATATAATAATAATATTTACTGTCATTTAAACAAAATGAGATTACTCTTATCAATGTACCAAAAATATAAAAAATTCCTACCGATAGGAACTTTTCAGCTCTCATCCCATATATATATGTTTGAGAAATATATCCAGAACAATTAATTATTGTAATATATTAAAAGATTAAGGAAATTTACGTCATACCATTATAATCAATTTTGAGAAATAAAAAATATTTATCTTTGCTTCTGAAATTTTGCTTTTTTTAAAAAAAAAACAACATAATTATTCTATTAATCCAAACACGTTTTTACTCTTACATCAAGAAAACTTGTGGTGAAATTAGAGCATCTCCAACCTTGATACTTTATTTGGGGTCACACCAACATCAAATTTGGTGTCAAAAACTATTTTCAGAGCATCTCCAACCTTGACACTTTATTTGGGGTCACACCAACATCAAATTTGGTGTCAAAAACTATTTTCACTCCAATCACAACACTAAAAACTACAAAAAAAAAATTCTTTATTATTATATTACTTTTTTAAATAAATTGAATATTATTTTTATTATTATATTAATTTATCAAAATCATCACAATTATTATATCTAATTAATATTTTAAATAAAAATTGTAATGTGATTGTGAATGTTGAGAATGTGTACTATTAATTATAATGATAATGTGATATTTAATGTATTCAATTTTAATTTTTTTAATGTGTTTTTAAATTTGTAATGTTTCTATTGTGTAATATTAAAAAAAATACAAATATTATAATATTTTATTTAAATTATAATTAAAAAAAATAATTTGTGGTATATACAATTTAATTTCTACATAATAAATTAAATTCTAAATTATATATATAATAATATAAATATATATAATAATAATTATATATAATAAAATAATGAAAGAAAGGAAAAAAAAAAAAAAGTATACCGTGTGCTACAATACACGGCATATATGCTGTGTACTGTAGCCAAGACAGTAAATTTGATATATCAATACCGCTTCGTTGGAGAGCCAACTACTGTATATATGCAATTATAATGATATGTTGGAGAAGCTCTCGGGGGTTTTAACTACTTCAAATTCTTCGGAAAAATAATTCAAATTAATACTTCAGCTACAATAAGGAATCAGCAATTACAGCGTCAAGCTTTATTTGAGGATTAGCTATTTTTTTAATTAGTTATATTGTGAACCAATTTAATAGGAACCATTATATCATTAAACTATCATAGTAGTGGCTGAGCATTTTTCCCATTGGAAGGGTTTGAATTTGAACCACACACTTGGAACGAGCCTAAAAGCTTCATGAACTAATTAAATTGATTTTTTTTTTGAATCAGTTGATAAATAAATTTTGATAATTTGATTTTAATCTAATTACTATAATTCTAGTAAAACTAAATAATAGTATTGTTTGTAAAATTATGAAGTATTATTATTAATTGGTAAAAAGAATCCTATTTTGACAATTTATTTTTTTATACACCACTTTTATAACAATAAATACTATTAAGCTCGAGTGTAAAATTATTACTGGCCAAACGTTAATTAATCAGAATTTACAAATAAATAAAATACTCAAACAAATTTGACACGTTCTTTGCGTTAATTACTCAATTGGAACATGTCAAAATTCAGAGTCATGTGTTGTAATATTTTTGTTTTGTCAAACTGGTGAAAATAATGTTATATGAAATTGATAAGAAAATAAGAATGAGAGTAGTTACTTTTGCATTGCTTTTCTATTTTGGAGAAAGTTGACAAAACCTAGTACAATACAAGGACTTGTGTTGAGATTATTAAGTCCAAACCAAGCATGTTGAATGTGGTAAAATTAAGATTAATAATAATAAAAAAAATAGATAAACTTATGCTACCTATTAATTTTTATGTTCTGAAAGAAAAGGGAGCAGGGGGCACTTTCTTTAATTCCGGATTAGGTCACTGTCACACTGTTGGCAAACCTTATGGACCCATTCTTAATAACTTTTTTTCGTCTCATATTAAACAAAGAGGATTGTTGTGATGCAATGTAATGTAATTAAATGATTTGCTTTTTTGATTTTTCCAAAGTATATCTTTTTTTTTGTAAATAAACTCAAACTTGAAGTGGGGTCCACACTTACTTCAAACTCCCAAACAAACAAGTTAAAATGCACGAAGAGTTTTGGGAAAATAACTCTTTTTTTTTATTATTATTTTTACTATTGGAGAAGAAAACAAAGGATAAAAAGACGAAAGTAGAGCGGCGTTTCTTGTTATGTTTGAAGGGACATGTGAGATTCTTATTCTTAGTTCTTCTTACTCTTTTGACCGTCTCTGTTTTTAGTCCCTTTTCTCTTTTTAACCAAAATTCATTAAATTAATTAATTAATTATTGTTTAAAGTAGTTATTTGCACGTAAGTTTTGGTTTCAGTTTCCATTTTTTGGTCTCATAAAACACGTTCAACTTCCCTTGAGGTTCTCAGTTTTTCCAAGTTCTACAACAACCTCCAATCCTATATTCATTCAGGTTCTTATCCTTCTTTTTTTCTTTCTCATTCTTTTCCCGGAAAATAAGAAAAGAAAATTGATTACAAAGAATCATTTATTATAAATTAAGAAGAATTGCTCAGCGAGTTGACTTTTTCGAGAGAAAAACCCATTTGGTCTGCCAATTCCATTGACACCCTTATTTTATGTTGTGATTATTATTATCCATCTCTTTGTATATATATCTCCATTAATGCCAAACTGCCATATTCATTTCTGAATTCTGGTACTTTTTTTTTTTTTTTTTTTCTGATATGGTGATTTTCCTTTTTTACTCATTTTTATTCTAGAATGATACGTTTTTGTTTTGCACGTATAGTTTTTGGGTTCAATGTTTATGATTTTTGTTTTGATTTTGTCCTGAAATAGAAATGGTGCAATTATAAGGGCTTTTTGGTAATATGTGATGATATGTGATCCATGTGATTTCCTTCTGATCTAATTGTATAAATACACATTATTTTCTTTATGAAGGTTCTGTTAGTTTTCGATCATCCACATTGACATTGATGATAAAAGGGCTGGATCAGGCATGGCGTTAGGGAATAAAGACAGGAAAAAGAAGGTTTCTATTCCAATTCTTTCTCTGTTTTTCATTAATTTTTGTTATAATTTCAAATGGAAAATTCTGCTTCTTTCTTACATTTAAAAAATAAAATAAAAATCCATTTGTTTCAGAGTTTCATTCAGAAGATTTTTTCTAGAGAGAGAGACGGAAGGAAACTGATGAAAAGAATGGATGATTCTGTTGGTAAGTGCTATCATTATCAATGTCATTATCTCTGATTGTAAAGAATTATTCATTAAAATTATGTTCTTATCTTATCCATGAAAATGCAGAAGAATAAAATGTGCTTAATAATCTGTTTTCTCATTTGTGCTGAAGAAGGTTTAGGTTTAATTTTTCTTATTGAAGACCCAAATTCTGGTCTTCTTTGGTCATAGAGATGTAATATTCCAACATTTCAATTACTTTTCTAGTAATTATCTCTTAACACTTTCTTACCTACAAAATAGAACAGTTCTTTTTAATCATTGGGCCCCTTATCTTTACTGTAAGAGGGCTGAATTGACTTTACTGAAAGTATAGATAATGATATAGGATTAAGAAGATGGGATAAGCATAATTGCAATTTGTTTTCAAATTAGAATATATTCATCTTTGAACTTTAGTCTAGGGTCAGAAATGAAGTGGGAATGGTACATCTTTCTCTCTCTCTTCTTTTGAGTTATATTCCTTTCCTTTCTTTAGCCCTTATAAGTTCTGTGCTATTGGTTATAATTGGATTACTTGAGGTTTGAGGCATGCATTTCTGAGGTACATATTCAGAGTTAGTAGTAGTATTTTGTAAAGTGTACTTTTCCTACTAATAACATCATCATTGTTCATAAATCTCTTTACCTGTTTCTACTTGCAGATCAATCAGATTCTGAAAGTCTGTGTCCTAGCAGTACCGGGGCATCGATGATATCCCGTCAACATGTTCAGTCCTACAAGTACTTTCTTTTTCATTTGCGTTTTCTATTCCATAAAAGACTGTATACATGAAGAATATAGATAGATAATCTGACTGTTTTCATATATATGTTTGCCTTTGTGTTTTAGAGTTTTTGTAGCAACATGGAATGCAGGAGGAATATCTCCTCACAGTGGCCTTAATTTGGATGATTTTCTTCAAGTTGATAATCTATCAGACATTTATGTCTTGGGGTATTTCCTCTCTCTTTCGCTTTTCGCGGTTCTCTAGTTTTGATTAGAGTTCAAGAACAAATATAATCATCATACTATACTGTTATTTCTTACTGTAGTTATTTCATAATTGTTCTTTTAAACCATCAGTTTTCAGGAGATTGTTCCTTTGAATGCTGGCAATGTTCTAGTGATAGAAGATAACGAACCTGCAGCAAAATGGTTGTCTTTGGTCAATCAGTCTTTGAACAAACCGTCCAAAGTTGCTCCAAGGCGAACAACCACAGGCAGCGGGGCACTGTTCTTTGCTAAGCCTTCTCTTAGAAAGATCAGTAAAACTTTCAGGACAGAAAGCAAAAGAAAATTGAAGTCATGTAATTGCGCAGCTGAATTGGAAAGGAAGCATAGCATGGACTTTTGTTGTCCGCTCCAACAACCAAGTTTAAGTGAAGTGGACTTCTCTTCTGAAGAGGACGATGAAGATTCTTTGGCTAATTCCTTTTCCAATCGAAACCACATGAAGTACAGCCTTGTAGCAAGTAAGCAAATGGTGGGAATTTTTGTTACTATTTGGATGAGGACAGAGCTTGTTCAATATGTTAGTCACTTGAGAATTTGCTGCATTAGTCGGGGGATCATGGGCTGTCTCGGTAACAAGGTAGGTAGTGCTTAAGTTTTTATAAATTGTTTCACTAAAAATGTAATTGAAAAGATCATGTCTGAGACTGAGATATGTGTTCTCTGGTTTCAGGGTTGTATATCTGTGAGCTTTCAATTCCATCAGACAAGCTTTTGTTTTGTCTGCAGTCACTTGGCATCTGGAGAGAAAGAAGGGGATGAACTTAGAAGAAACCTTGACGTCATAGAAATACTTAAAAACACTCAATTTCCCAGGATTTGCAGATCTCCATATAGTAGAATACCTGAGAAAATTCTTGATCATGAGTGAGTATTCTATAATAGTTGATTGAAAACTTGAACAGAATTCTATCTGATTTTTTTTATGCTACGGGATTAGAACCCTTTCACTCACACACTCAACCACTTGAGCTAGTCTCAAGTAACATATTTTTATCTGATATATCTGTTGGAAAACGATTGTAGTCGGATCATATGGCTTGGGGACCTGAACTACCGGATTTCCTTGAGCTACTCTGACACCCGGAAACTTCTAGAGGCCAAAAACTGGGATGCTCTCTTTCACAGTGATCAGGTATTTTGCATTAATGACTAAGAAACTTACCATTGTCTTCATCTTACTAATGTCTTCAGAATCGATTTTCTTTTTCCCGAACAATTTGATGGCACAGTTTCATTATTAAAAAAGAAAAAGAAGCTATTGAATTTGTTTGGTGTATTGAGTTGAATAATTTCAGTTTAAACCAAATATACTTACAGATTCAATACTACTCGATGAATAACTAGGGGCTTGAAATTGTAAACACTTGAACTTTGAGGCATTTCAAAATGGTTCAACTCTATTGTCATAAACTTCCATGCACTAATTCTATGTATCTCATAGATTTCTCTCATGTAATTTGTTTATATAGCTCAATATTGAAAGAGAAGCAGGGAGAGTATTTAAGGGATGGAAAGAGGGAAAGATCTACTTTGCACCTACATATAAGTACTCTTATAATTCAGACTCTTATGCTGGAGAAGTTCATGAATCAAAAAGCAAAAGGAGAACTCCAGCTTGGTATGCCTAAAGATTAAATGATTCAATTATATGTTTTTTTAGATTTTAGTTTTTAACAACCAAGTTTAATTAGTTAAGAAAATGCAGGTGTGATAGAGTACTGTGGCATGGAAATGGGATCCAACAACTCTTTTACTGGCGTGGGGAGTCCCGGTTTTCTGATCACCGCCCTGTTTTGGCAGCATTTTTGGTGGATGTTGTGACTAATGGGATTGGGAGTGGGTCCAAGAGGGGGTCATCTAGTTCTAATATGAAAATTGACATTGAAGAGCTTTTACCTACCAAGTAGTACCATCTTCTACAATCACTGCAAGTGAGTTCTTGACTTAGCACAGAAATTGATATAACAACTTCACTTATTCCAAGTAGTTAGTATTCAAACTAGGCCATGTGACAGTTGCAAATTTTAAATAGATAATTTTTTGGGTGTAAACTGGTATGCCTGATCTTTTGACCAGAAAATTTTTATTTGAGGTACACGTTTGTTAAAATGGGCTATTCACATTTGCTATTTGAGATATTCCCATCTTAGTTTATAGATCTAGGACACATTGCACACCCACTTTAACATAAGCCTAAGGTATATATTTTTCAATGTAAAATGAAATCAGTTTTTGTTATAATTTTTATTTGAATTCAGGTCTAAAGTCCTTTTCACATTTTTCAGGTACTGAGATGCTAACCAGTCATTTTGAGTAAGAAGAGATACCCAAGTTTTGCTGATTATGTAAGAAGTAAAGCATTATGCATCACAAGCTGTAAATAGCTTCAGGAAAGATGTGACCAAAAAGATTGTCACAAGATGTAATTTTCGCAATGCGCATTGCAGTTCTTGCTTCATAATGGAATGTTCCAAGAGATAGTGATTCTGACTGAAAATGAGTCGACCGTTGGAGAGTGCAAGGTCTTTCCCAAAACTTAGATCTGATTAGAATCTGGTGTCTGAATCTAATTTGATTAGAATGTTTGTCAACTAAGAAAATCTTGTAGAACTTTACATTTTCTCTTTGTCTTCACTAAGATAATTAGATCAGAGAGAGTATGGTTAGGATCTAAAATCTAATTTCTTGTCTTTAGTTGATTTAGCTTTATAGCTCCATTTGTAACCTAGTTTGATCTTCGATCTGTTTCCAGTAAAAGTCAAAGATGTGAAAAGGGAAGAAGGAAGTTTGAAATTTTGTTTTTAATTTTTTAATGATTCGAATCAAACAGATTGTGGTTGTTGTTGAAAGTAAGAAACACAGAAGGTGATCAAGTTTCAAATCATTATTATATTAGCCTTAACAGTGTTCTTATTTAAACTTCATGTTGTAATTTTGCATTGGTAATACCATCCTTTGTTTTCTTATGTTCAGTGCCTAAATTTTTAAGGCCAAAGTACACCATTAACAATTGGTGTGTCATTCTGATAATAGTTGTTTACTTGATAGACAAGAATCCAAAGTTGACAGCCAATTATTTGTAAATTATAATCACGTGAAGCACATGATCCCCTCAGTAAACCCAATTCTAAAAGCATTTTTTTTTTCTCTTTCTTGGATTTTAGGCTTTGGAATTTGGAAGCTGAGATAGTCAAAGATTGATCACATGACACAGCTGCATATTATATTAGATTAATAATAGTAAGCAACTAGTAAGAAGATTTTAAACCAAAGATACTCTCTATCTCTTTCTCTCATATATTCTGATCTTATTGCTGTATAAAATAAGCACTTGTGCTCATCATTGGAACAAACCAAAAGATAGGAAAATTACAAGACATCTTCTTGAG
Organism: Humulus lupulus; assembly: GCF_963169125.1. Lineage (NCBI taxonomy): Eukaryota > Viridiplantae > Streptophyta > Magnoliopsida > Rosales > Cannabaceae > Humulus > Humulus lupulus. The sequence continues at coordinate 82,342,400 of NC_084800.1, forward strand.
TCAACAAAAACCATGAAATCATTGACTGCAGCTCTTTTTTCCATAACTCTGATGCTCTCAGTTTGGCTCAGTATTATGGCACAAGCAAGAGTTATTCCATCTTTTTCTTCTTCTTCTTCACAAAAAGCCCCCTTGAATTCCAACTCCCAAAGACTAAATCCCGCAGAGTCTAAGCAGCCGGCCGTTGCTGCTAGTTTTCGAAGAATTCCTCCAAGTATTCCAAATCCTACTCAAAACAAGTAAGCTTTTCTTTTCTTTTTCTTTTTAATTTTTTTTGAGTACTTTTCTCTTCCCTTCCTATATATTGGGATATTAACTAACAAGACATATTTCTATGACAGGTTGAAGCCTAGGAAAATGGGATGAAGTATCAAAGTGACAAGAATTTTCAAGATTTACACTCTCAAGTGACCAGTAACAAAGTGTTGGATCCACAAAATTTATTGTCAATGTAATTTTGTTTCTTTTTTTAACAGTAGCTTTGGAGGTAGATTAGTGATTTTTGTTTTTAGAAAGAAAAAGGTGATAGAATTGTTTAGGAACAATAGAATGTTAAAGAAGATTACATATATTTTTAGAGGATAAAGCTTTTCTGCACAAATGTTCTGTGTGTACTTAATTTCTTCTCCCGTTTTTCCTTTTTGTTAGGCTTGATTTAGACTGTTCTATGGTCCTTCCCCAATGCTAAAGCCGATTACTTAAGAATGTTTGATTACAAAATTCAATGTTTGCCATATGTTCTTTTTTTTAAAGGCTATATATATATATATATATATATATATTTATATAGATCATGTTTAGCCTCTCTGCCTTAGCATATACGAGTCCTATTATGCATCTCAAAACACTCTTGGATGCATGTTGATCAGTCATAAACCTACCACAACACCGACCGCAAGCCAAGTATACAAATTAATCATAGCAATATATAATGTTGCCTACTAAATTTGCCATCCGTGTAGGATATTCTTTCTTCATTTGTTTCAATATTTTGAGGAACAATAAGAAATTTCCGTGGCAAAAGCTGTTTTCTGTTTTTTATTCCTTATTATACGACATTTTGGCCTCTTTTTCACCCGTTCGCCCGTGTTTTTGTCGCAATTTTTTTGTCGCAAAATCCGCTGTTTTCCATTTTTTCTTTTTTTAGGAGGGTAATTGTAAAAACCAATTGGAAACAATGGAGTATTCCTCCATAAGAATTCTATTTCATATTGCTAAAGATCTGTTGACACCCAATCATAATCCTAATTTCAGAAATAAACTTCTCTGGTTGCTTGATGGTCTCGTTTTGTTCTTGTTCTTTTTTCAATTCTTGCTTGTCGAAATTAATCTTAATATATAGGTTATCGTTGAGTCCCTCTTTTTTTTGAATGAAGAGTGGCCAGGTCGCATAATCGGGTCGCTCCTCTTTAGGACTCCTATATATCGTTATATTTCCATATTCCCCCTCGAACCCCCCAATAAGAACCCTATTATATTCGTCTTCGCCTTCTAGATGGATCTTTTCCGTATTAAGCCCCTTGATTTTGCATTTCTTTTTAAGTGGTATAATAGCAAAATTAATTAAGGACACGTCTTCGTTTAATAGATCTTCATATCTTACCTCTATGCAAGGTATAATTTGAAGTGGGAAGTCAGATGTTTGCCTTCTACCTTAGCATTCTCCATTCTAAAATTAATTATTTAGTACCTTTTTGTTGTGGTTTTTTTAAACAACGCAAGTGCACGCTATCGCGACAAGTAATAAAGTGTAAGTAGAGTATCGACCCCAGAGAGAATTTATTATTAAAATTTGTTAAGTACTAAAATCGTGTCTTCTTATTTTTATCCAAACAATAATAGAATTATTAAAGAAAATTAAAATATGCAATTTAAAAATAATACTTGATCAAATTTTAGAGAAATCTAAGATTACAATTTTCCCTTAATATTTCATTCAAACATAATTATTCTCACTTAATTCCATCTATCAATGCAAATTATCAACCAAGAAACCATAATTATTCGCAAGCCTCTCCTGGTGGTCATGCAAAAATATTTTAATCAACTACTTGTATTCCTATGATAATCAAATTAGAATAAAACATATTAAGCACAGGTTCTTAAAATGGTTATGCATGCTACATAGGTATATTCCTATCTTATGTGAAACTCAAAGATTGCTCAGTGATCATACATCATTATATCCAAGCCCAACACATAATTTCCTTTCTCAAGTTCACTAAGGTTCCCTAATCAATCTAATTAGAAGCATTAAGCGTGGAATAGAATGAATAATTCAACATTGATTAGTTCAAACTACATATTGAGTTCCAATTGCAACCCTAGAATTCCAATTGCAACCCTAGAATGTGAATTAGTTCATGCTAAGACTAGTGTACCATGCAAATATCATAAACAAATTCATCATCATGGAGTTTACAAGGAAAGGCAAAAGAAAAAGAAATATAAGAGATGAAACTCTTGGTAGAAAACTTCTTTAATCTTCAAAGCTTTGATTCTCTTCTTTCTCCTTCTCACTCTACGCCTTTTGCATTAGTTTCTCTCTCTAAAGTCTCCCTAAAGTTGTGTTCCTCGTCTGCCTTTATAGCCTAGGTCAAAACTTGCAAGAAAAGTAAGCAAATAAGGTAGTTTCTCGTTTATGAATTTTCTCTCTGTCGTGACACTGACTTTGGCCGTTGCGACTTTCGCTACTGATTTCACTGTTGGAATTTTATGCTCTAATTAAAACTCAATTTCTTTGTAATCTCATTTTATTATCAATAAAATAATAGAAATCATTTTTGACTTGGTCAATCACTTTGCTCACATGTTTTATTTTCATGATTATTTGTTTAATATAAACTTTTATTAAATCTAGAACATATAACTAATCATATTTATAGTGACATAATCACAGTGGAATATAAATATGATTATATGTTCAAAAGAAGTTAGTCCTAATATTAGTCAGTGCATATGATTTACACCGACTTGTCAATCTACGATATGATCTATTTACACATTGTAGTGTTATGTTCTTTCCAGAACATTAGCAAAGTAGATAAGATCGGATGTATTTGTTACATAGAACTGGATTGATATTGACTTTAGATGGATAAGTAAATGTATCGTTATTATCTTATATAGTCATATCATAATCTATGATTAAAGTTCACGGGAATATCATTTACAAGGAACTTAGAGGTATTTAAGGGTAAAATACAATGAGGGGTAAAATAGTAATTTGTACCGACTCAATTGTAGATCATCTATAGATGATTGAATGAAAAATTATGGTTATTACCATAAATAACGTATTTACTTTAAGTATAAAGCATTCTATGAGTTCAAGAGTGAAATTCCGAGTTTTTGGTGGAGTCACGAAGAATTAATAAGGTAGTGAAGTTATTCGATAATAATATTACGTTAACTTATTGGAGCTTGAATTCATGGGTTCATGGTCTCCACAATTACTTTAATTAAATAATCTAGATAGTCTCGATTAATTGATTTAATTATCAATTAGGATTGCTAAAATTGTTTTGTGTCAATTTTGGACAATTTTACTAAAATGTGGAATTTAGAGAAGAAAATAGAATTTTTGGCAAATTTATTAATTATGACAAATTTGTGTCAAATTGATAAATGCTATTAAATCAATGTTCAAACTATAATTAGTTAATTTGAATAAATATTTTAATTAATTAATTATTGTTTAAATATAATTATAGTTATATATATAAAGCTTTAATAAAACATATAACGAAATCTGTTTATAATATATATTATATTATATTTATTTAATTAATTAATCAGAATTTTGTTTTATAGAAAATAATAGTATTTGAATTTAAAAAGTTTTTATGATTTGAATTTAAAAATGGAAAAATCTCAAGATTTGGCAAAATATCTAATCTTTAGCCATATAGGGATTTTTATGCTATTATTTTAATTATTTAATTAAATTAAATTAACCCTAAAATATTGATATAAATAGGGACTTAAGTCTAGGATTGTCAAGTAAGTGTGAAAAGCAAAAACCTAGACTCAAAAGAGATCGATTGTGGACACCCATCACTACTATTTTCTTCTCCATAATTTTCTCATCTCGTGTGTTAAGAATTGCACATCCTAGTCTAGGTGATCAAAGGAAATTATGGAAGACTGTGTAGTTTGAAGATCCAATTCACTTTCTTGTTATTACTCTACGACAGAAAAGAACAAGGGTTAGAGAGAAAGAAAGAAGGAGTCTCAATATCTGATACGTAAAAGTAAGATTCTTAAACTCTGTTATTTGATTTACTCTATGAAATTCATTAGAAACATGCTTCTAGGTTGTTTTATATGTTAATTTGTTTAATATATGAAACATACATAAAAATATTTATGATCCTGTAAAATATATTCCTAACATTCACAACTCCCCCAACGTTGTGACACTGAAGATAACATTCAATTTCTTTTTTCTTCAAATCTTCTTGCATCCCTCTGCAAGCTCCAATGACTCTCAAAACTACAAAACACACTTAAATTAAGTAAAATAAACTCCAAAACACTATCTAACAATAAATTCTAAAGCACTCAATTATAGTGTTAACACACTATATCACTTTTGCAATTAGTTTGTTGTAATACAAACAATGATACTACCATTAAGGGTATATAATAAGTTAAAATTTACATATTATAAACTTAAATAATGAAATAAAATACAACATCTTGGTGAAATCAACAAGCTCAAAGTTCACAATTTGACAACTTAAGTATCGGGTTAGGTTTTTTATTTATTTTTAAATAATTTTGAAATGTTTTTTATTACATCATTTATGAGTTTTTGTATCAAATATTTAAATATATATATATATATAAATTTCAAAATATCATGTTTTAAATATATATATATTTATATACAGTCACTCTAAACGGTTACTACCATGAATGATTACTTTAATATTAACTATTGGATTAAGATCAATGACCTATATTTATAATTGTTAATTAATATTTTTTTAAATAATTTTTTTTGTCTTGCATCAGTCAATGTTCTCACAATACCATCAAACATCTTCTCCTTAACAGTTCATATTCCAACAACTTTAGAGCTAGAATCATTAGCCATCAAAATACTACAACCATTATATGCCTTATAAGTATCAAAACACTCCTTATATGGGCACATGTGAAACGAACAACCATAATCTAAAATCCAAGAGTGAAGAAAAATTTTCATCAGCAATGATAGAAAAAACATCAGTATTACTTTCAAAACCTGCACAAACACCATTAGTGGAATCTAAAGTCTTATTGCAATCTTAGTTTCTCATTGCTTCAAGATGCTTGGTCAATTCTTCACAATTCCTCATGTGTCCCTTTTTGTGACAATAATAACATTCTACTTCTCTCCAAGAGCGTGATTGGCTGCGATTATCTCTTCTATCATCGAGTCTTCTTCTTGATTGAATCCTATCACGATTTAGTTTCAACCTTGTCACAAGAGCTTGATCACTATGATACAAATTACTTGGTTGTTTGATACTCTCTGTCTCCAAAAGAGCTGTTGACACCTCATCCACATTTAAAGTACTTTTTCCAACTAAAAGTGTAATTACCAACGTCTCATGTGATTTTAGTAGAGAGGCAAATAAAATAATAGATTTAGGTTCTTCATCAATTTTGAACTCTACACTTAACAATTGAGTTATGCACTTATTAAATCTATTTATATGATCCCTAACATATTCACCTTCAATCATCTTTAACTCGTATAATTGCTTCTTCAAATATAACCTATTTGTTAGGGATTTAGACATATAAAACTTCTTTAACTTTTTCCATAACTTAGAAGGATATGTTTCATTAAATCAGGCCCGACCCTGGGCACAGGCGGGCCAGGCCTATGCCTAGGGCCCCCACATAATGAGACTCCAAAGTTTTGAAAAAATGCTATTTTTTTACATACACAAAGGCCCTCAAATTTTGAAAAAATATCATTATATATATAAATTTTTAAAAAATAGCATATTTTGTATAGAGGGCCCTACCACTTAGGCTCGACCTTGCATTCAATACACTATACTTTAATTCAGGAGTCAAACTTAAGCGAATAGTGCTTACCGCTTTTGCCTGCAACTCTTCCCAATCTTCATCATCTATACTCTCAGGCTTCTTTCCTTGTAGTGCCTTCATGAGCCCTTGTTGTACAAAAATATCTTTCACTGTGCTCTGCCATGTACTAAAATTGTTATTTCCATCAAAATGCTCAATCTTGAATTTTGTGGATAAAGTCACCTTTGACATATTCTGTGAAGATTTGAACCTTGGCTCTGGTACCACTTGTTAGGAAAAAGAGACAAACTTGTTAGAAATAATATAGTGGAGAAGAACAAAATATATATTAATATATTTAATTGAAGAACAGAAATGAAAAACAATACAATAGAAAGAATAAACCAAAGCCGAGGCACGCGAAACACGCTTTCCTTAAAGCAGATTTGCCCCCTCTACCTGAACGGTGCTAGAGAATTCGTGAGCAACCACTTCCCAGGATACAACAGCTATCAAGCAGGAGGAATGCACCACTGCGTCTGCTTAGGCGAACTTGAAACAAACATTCCCTCTATCATTAAAAAATACTACAAAGACTAAAGAGAGAAAAAGACTAAGTGTGTGATATTCTGTATCAGTGTGCCTAGAATGAAAGGAGAAGCCTCTTTTTATAGGCTTCATGGAGAGTTGAAAAATGTGTGAATCAAATGCATTAATGCCCAAATATCCAACAAATCTGGTATCTTAATATCTGAAAATCAATCAGAATTAAATACCCTTATACTGGTAATATCAGCAATTACCCAAAGTGATTTTCTGATAATCAATCAGAATTAATCACACAATATTCTGATATCTTAATTTTGACCAACGTGATTTGCCAAAATCAATCAGAATAAATCACATAATATTCATATAATATCATCTTTAATCAAGGTGATTTGCTGAATCATTTTCATTTTAGGCATCAATTTCTCATTCATTCAATTTTTTTCCAACAATCCCCCACATGAATGAAATTGATCAACATTAAGAAACAAAAACTCGACACGACTCAACACAACAAGGTGATAGAGTTCTCTGATTTGACACCTGCATAGGATAGGTGGGTGTTAGCCTTTGAACATTCCCTTGTGAGAATATATTTACTTTACTAACTGATCAGTAGACGTGATGTCTTTGAACTGTTCTGTCATTTGTGTAAATGATGATATATCTCACACATATATCTTTTCGGCATAGTTTCGGTTCTCATGGTTATGTTCATTTTGGCCGTGAACATCTGCCTGGTTCTATGAGAGGTTTTAGATAATTGAGCCCTCACAATTCTCCTTCGAAGCGGCCCCACTTCTTTCTCACATAGGTGACCTCTTATTTAAGAGCAATCCCGCATTACTCTGCTCGGACTACCGATGCGTAAGGATCATTAAAAGCTTGAGCTTAACCTTTTTTACAATGGGCATCACTGTTTCAGCATTGGAATGGGTAGGGGTAATCCCCCACAGTGATCCTACTCGGTCTCAATAACTAGGTTGTCCCATTGAACCTAGATCTTGGGATCTCCAGTCAACTAGGTTGGGTTTCCTTTATATCAACCTTAATTTCCTTTGGGCTTAAGTCCCATTCCTTCTGATGTCTTTTCAACTTGATCTCTATTTAACCATTTGGTTAGCGAATCCGCAATGTTATCTTTTGATTTCACATAATCAATCGAGATAACTCCAGTTGAGATCAGTTGTCTAACGGAATTATGTCGTCGACGTATGTGTCTAGACTTACCGTTATACAAAACATTTTGTGCCCGACCAATTGCTGCTTGGTTATCACAATATATGCATATTGCGGGCACATGTTTAGGTCATTCTGGAATATCCTCCAAGAAATTACGCAACCATTCTGCTTCTCCACTACATTTATCCAGAGCTACAAACTCAGATTCCATCGTGGATCTAGTGATTATAGTTTGTTTCGATGATTTCCAGGAAACAGTTGCACCACCTAGAGTGAACACATATCCACTAGTACCTTTCGAATCTTGAATGTCAGATATCCAACTTGCATCAGTATATCCTTCAAGAACAGCTGATTCTTTGGTATAGTTCAATCCATAGTTTCGAGTATACCGCAAGTACCTTAGTACTCTTGTAATTGCCTTCCAGTGTTCAATACCTCGAAGGAAATTAGAATAAATCACATAATATTCATATAATATCATCTTTAATCAAGGTGATTTGCTGAATCATTTCCATTTTAGGCATCAATTTCTCATTCACTTAATTTTTTCCAACAAAACTTCCCAAGCGCAACTAAAACAATAAAGAAGCAAATAAGTTTACTCAGTTTGGTAAAATTACCAAACCCATAAGAAGAGATCTATTTCACTTCAAACTTCAATATTACATACCCTCAAACTCTCAACCCAAAACCCAATACACCCTTTGCTTCTCACTCTTCAAATTCACTCTCACCTTATCTCTTAAAAAAACTCTCTCTCACACTCTCTTCAAAAGCCTATTCACTTCTCTTACAAAAACCCACACACTCACACACATAAATACTACATTTATATAGTTGTAAAACTTGGGCAACAAGACAACTTGACCAACAAGACACTCATTTTACACAAATAAGTAAATACCCAAAATTAAAAACACACTATAAATAAAAACCATAATTAATTTGAGACAACACTCAGCATATATTTATATATCCTTTTATAAAAACACGATGATAAACACAAGCCAATCACATTACAATAAGAAACTTTGAGCACAACTTGATACTAATAACAAGATAACCAAGTTACATTTTCACACACACAAAAATAAAAATAAAACAATGAAGAGAAGAAAACACTTAATTAAGTAGTCGGCTTTAGCATTGAGGAAGGACCATATCAGTCTAAATCAAGCCCAAGAAAAAGGAAAAGAAAGAGAAGCATCAAGTAAATACAGAACTTCTTGTCACTTTGATACTTCACCCCATTTTCCTAGATTTCAACCTGACATACAAATATGTCTTGGTAGTTAGTATCCCAATTCATATAGGAAGGAAGGAAAGACAAGAATACTTGAGAAAGAAAAAAAAAGCTTACTTATTGTTTGAAGTAGTAGGATTTGAAGAACTCGGAGGAACTTTCCGAAAATTAGCTGCGATGGCCGGCTGCTTAGATTCTGTGGGATTTAGTTTATGGGAGTTGGAGTTCAAGGGATCACCTCTTACTGAAAAAGAAGAGGAAGAAGATGGAAGAGCTGTTGCTTGTGCTATAATGCTAAGCCAAACTGAGAACATCAAAGTTATGGCAAAGAGAGCAGCAGCCAATGATTTCATGGTTTTAGTTGGCTCAAGAAGATGTCTGTTTTGGTCTGTTCCTTTCAATGATGACCAGAAGTGATTATTTATACAGCAATAAGATCAGAATAGCAGAGAAACAAACAGATAGATGTGGTATCTTTAGCTTAAAATACTCTTACTAGTTGCTTACTATTAAACCAATATAAAACGCAGCTGTGTTATGTGATTAGTTACTATAAATTAGAAGTAATAGGTTGCCAACTTTGGATTTTTATGTGCCAACCAGGGCCGGCCTAAGGTTTTTTGGGGCCTTTGATGAAGAAGAAAAAAATTATATTTTTAATATTAATATATCATCCAAATTTAAATAAATTTTTTACACCCATATAATAAAATCAAATATTCTAAATAAAAGTACTATAAATTTATTATTCAAAGTTGTAGATAAATTCTCCAATAAACAAATTCTCTTCTCCAACTTTTTCACAATGAACAATCTCCAAGTCATATAACCTAACAGGAATATCAATTAAAACAAAATGATTAAAAAAGAATAAACAACAATAATTGATTCATTTAAAAATTTATCTTTGTTTCTTTTTGGGATGCAAATTTGTTAATCAAATCATTGTATTCAAGTTTATCTAGTAAATTATGCTCAATAGACAACATTGCCCATCCACTCAATCGTTCTTGCAACATAGTTGATCTTAAATAAGACTTTATCAATTTCAATTTCGAAAACCTTCTCTCTGCTGAAACAATTGTTACAGGAATAGTTAGCAATATTCTATAAGCAATGTATGCATTTGGAAATAAATCAATCTTTTTGATGTAATCAAGTATTTCAATTGAACTGCTATTTTCATTTGGAAAAATTTCTCTCCACACTTTTAATTCCGAAAATAAATCTAAACCATCAATATCGGAAAATCCATTACATTTTAAAACATTTTCGAGATTTAAAGAATGATATTTTAAAGCATCTTCATTCAATACTTTTAGTTTCTTCAAATTGAATAAAAATAAAAAAATGTTTGCACACACTTGAAATTGTTCAAATCTATTTCTAAGTGAACAAATAATTTGATCAATCATGAAAAGAAAATAGTCAATCCAAAATGATTCTTCAACACATTTTACTATATCATCATCATATACATATACACAAATATTTTAAGGGTATATTAATAAATTAAATCTATCAATTACCAAACCAACAGTATAATTTGAAACGTTAACCTATAATTAATGACAATTCTTATTAACAATAAAAAAATAACTTTAGAATATATATATATATTTTTATTACATTGGAAATGAAAATTAAAATAAAATAAAGTAAAAAAAAAGTTAATCAGTACCTATTTTTTCTCACTAAACCGTATAACTCACGACTCACCACTTTAAAGTTTAAAATATATTTAAAAAAAACTTCAAGAGTTAACTATACAATAAATATCTTAAATTAAAATATATTTAATATATATATATGATGGTATAAAAAAATGGGCATAGGCCCTAGGCAGCTGCCTCACTGGCTTTAAGGTGAGGTCGACTCTGGTGACAACTAGCAAGTAAGAGCATCTCCAATGCTTGTAGCCATAGAGGTGGCTTGAGCATATTTGTAATATAAAATGTCATTTTGTCAATGTCAAGTAAGATTTTTATTTGTTGTGGCTAGAGAAGTTGCCACTTTCAGGCAACGTTGCTTATTCTTATTTTGAAAAATTAATAATATTTTATACCAATTTATGTACTTTTAGCAACACACAAGATTGCTTGCACTGCAGATGCTCTAAAGAGTTATTATCTGGATGACACACCGGCTGTTGGTTGATGGTGTCCTTAAGCCATCTCCAAAGGTGCATCATTTTAGTGCAAAACACAAAATAGTGTAGAATCTTTGCTCCAATCATGTAATAGAAAATGAACTCAGACAAAATGAAGGAATGAACGAGAATATGTTGTATTTCTTGAGAAAGCAGGGTCAGTACATTTAACTAATAGCATATAGTCAAGAGCATGACAGAAAGCTAACAGCATATTGGAATAGAAAAGAGCATGTCACTAATCCTGTAATTAACCAAATGCAAGAGAAAGAGATTGATCACTGCTTACCACAAAGGAGCACCAAATTCCACACCAAATTAGTTTTTGAATCCTTTTCTTTTGGGTTTATAGCACTTGCAGTCCCCATTTTATCAAACTTGTATCATTTAAGTCCCCAATTAATATTTTAAATCACTTAAGTCCCCATTTTCATGATCATCTATGCAGCGTTAGTCCTTCCCTTCACTTTCCATCTAAAGAAGCGTTAAATGTATCATGCACGTTTGATTAATTTTATTTATAGAATTTAATAATTATTTTTATTAAATTTGTATCATTGTCATATAAATAAACAATATTATATATAAAAGAATGATATAAACATATTAAATGAATAATTAAACGAAAACATTATTTGTAATTTTTTTAAAAATATATATAATATGATAACTTTTTTAAACATAAATAATAATTTTTTAATAAAAATTAAGATGATGTATTATATAGTATTAAATATCTAGTTTTGTATTAAATATTATCGTAATAATATTTTATAATATTTAAATTCATATTAATATAATTAATAAAAAATAATGATTATATATTATTATCACAATAATATTTTATAACATTTAAATTCATATTAGTATAATTATTAAATATTTAGTCTTATATTATATATTATTATAATAATGATATTTTATAACATTTGAATTTGAATTTATATTAATATAATTAATAAATATTTATTTTTAATTAGTTTTAAATATATATTCTATTAAATATTTAAAATATTCTGTTAAAATTAACAAAATAAGCTGTTAAAACCAAAAAATTTCGTTATGTACACACTTTTTATATAGAAGAAATATTGGAACAAAGACCCTATTATAGCTTCCATATAATTTCATAAAATATTTGCTTAAATAAATACCATATTTTTCTTTTTATTTTTTGAGAATTCACATACCATCTTTTGACGAACCACAATTAAAATGCTTAATAAATGCTAATTGCGAATTGAAAGAATTATGCTTAAATAGAAAATACAAAATAGTCCATAAACTCGGAGCTCTCTATTTATTTTTATTTTTTTCGAATAAGGGAGCTCTCTGTTTCATTACAATAACTAGAAGAAGAAAAAATTGAGTCTGTCTTTTTAGCTAAGTTAATTAAATGCCATGTTATTATTTTAGTTTGGGCTATTGTTATATATTGGGGCATGAGTCAAAATGACCCTTAATGTTGTGTGAAAGTAAGTAAATGTCCATGTTTTTAATTTTGTAGTAAAATAGCATAATCATCTATTTAATATCACATATTACCAAATATACATTTTAACAAATTACTATTTTATTCTAAATATTTTAATATTATGGTATATGTATATTAGTTTTGTTTAATTAGTTTTTATTTTAAAGTTATTTTGATTTTTTTTCGTTTTTTATGGGTTGTTGAATGATATACCATACCACAAACTATATATACTGAGTTGAAAAATAATATACCATCAAAACTTTCAAAATTATTACTCAAAATGTTTATACTATACTAACAAAGTTATATACTACCATTAAAATGTATATACCATGATACAAAATAATATATTACCACTATGTATAATAAAATAGAAATTAAATATCACAAAAAAAAAATTATATACCATACCACAAAAAATATATACACTAATTGAAAAATAATATACCAACAACCTATAAAAAACTTTAAAAATCAATATAACTTTAAAATAAAAACTAATTAAACAAAACTAATATACATATACCACTATATTAAAGTCATACAGTCCTAAATAAATAAATAAATTATAAAAAATGGCAATGTAGGTAATCAACAATGTAAAATGGTCATTTATCTACAATTTTAAAAATGAGGACATTAATTTCTTGATGACTTTATTTTGGATCATTTCTTGATATTAATTTCATGATATTAATTTCTTTACAGACAACTGTAGAGTTTTTCATTAACAAATGGACGTAAAATTTTGATTTATGAGCAGGTTAATGAAAAACAAACAATATAGTTGTCTACCACAATAGCACTTGGAAAGGAATGAAATATTATTATGGATTTTGATCGACGTGTTCGGAATCATAAGTAAAAAAATAAATAGTTACATTTTAATATATAAATTGTAATAAAATCATAGTTCAGCAACAAATAAGTAAAAAAAAAACATCATACTAACTAGTTACTAATCATCAATTATAATTCTGTCATATATATATATATATATTATTAGAAAATTATATTGTATCCAACTTTATTGTAACATCTCAACCTATAAATGAATTATTTACCTTTTGTTTGGTAGAAAGGAGACATGGGTGAATGGACAGAAATGGAGGGCGAATAGTGGAAGAAGGTTGAATCCTTTGTCTTGCAAGAAAGGGAGGAATGGAGATGAGAGATGGAGGGAGAAGGTCTCCTTCCAATCCTTAAAAAAAAATCAATCTATTAATTTTTGGAGGAATCTAACAAAAAGGCAAAAAAAAAAAAAAAAAAAAAGAAGTAAAATGTCACATTTGTCCTTTTAAAATATAATAATTATTTATGTTAAAAATATAAAATGGTAATTTTAATAATTAATTTTCTCTTCATTCTTCCAACTTCATTCCTAATACCAAACAACATAAATGAGAGCAACTATCATTTCTATCCATCAGTCCTAAGCTTTCTATCCATCATACTATCTCTCATTCCTACCAAACATAACATATCTGAAGGTCCAAAGAAAAAATGCTAAAAATGACTTTATCTCTCATTTGAACAAAGGATACATCAACACTTCTAGATGTCCAAATAATTGTTGGCCTTCAAGATAAGGCTTGCTTAGGAAAACAAGTTTAAAGAAACCTTGACTCTGAAGCCTGTTACAACTTTAGAGGAGATGTTGTTATGTCATGCCCAAGGTTTTATTAGGCTCAAGGAGGAAGAGACCTAGGTAGAAGTCGCCTCACAAGATAAAAAGAAAATTGCTCACTCTCGAGTAGAGTAGGGGATGATCATAGTACAATGATTATCCTTACAACTCTCAAACTTTTTTTTTTAAAAAAAAAAAAAATGGGCCAAGGAATACATTCTTTAACCCTACTTATCGCCTCACCGCGTTAGTTCTAGGAACCGGCATATTAAGGAGAAAAAGAGACCACCAGACCATCCCAACTTTGAACATTTCACTTGCCAGACTCATAGGCAGTTAAAAGGGAAGCCCCATATGAATTTGCTAGGGAAGATGAGGATGGATTTGAAGGGCACGATTAGAGTAAATATTGTGATTTTCACCAAAATAACAGACATGGCACTTTAAATTGTCGACAACTACGACATGAAGTTACTTAACTACTAACACTACTTTGGTGTAACTTTGACACTAATTTGGTGTAGATTCCATACATTTTTCCACTACATCTCCAACAACTTACACCAAAATGAATATTCCTCTAAGGAATATACTTTTTCTTTCTATTAATACTCAATATTTATTTCTACAAATTAAATAATATAATACATATATTTTATTTTATCAATTAATTACTAATATTTATTGACTTAATGAAATATTACATTTATTCATAACATTACATGTAGTCTAAAATCACATATTAAAAAAAATATACAAAAAGAACACAAACTATTTAATTACAAATTCATAGTATTTTTTTTTTTGGAAAGAAATTAGATTTTATTAACTAGCCAAATTAGCCAACAAAATACAAGCAAAATTAGAAGGACAAGATTGTCCTCTATACACACGATCTGAAAAAATATTCAAAATTCTCAGCAAAAAATGAGTAACTCGATTAGTAGACCATTTTACAAAGCGAAGCTCCACTTTACAACCATGAGACAACAAAGCTTTACAATCCTAAATAAGAAAGGCAAATGGGGAAGTCATAGGAACAAATCTAATCAAAGCTAACCACTAGGCAATCAGATTCAACAATAACATCAGAAAAAGGAGCTCTCCTTAAGCCAGCTAAGAACCTCCTTAACACCGACAACTTCAGCAAAGTGGGGCAAGACAACACCTTGCCTGAGACACGCCCGAGCTTCCACAAGCTAACCAACATGGTCTCTAGCAACCCAGCAAATCCCAAAGGACTCAGAATCCACAAAGAATGTTGCATCTACAGTGAATTTGAGTCTATTTAAATCCGGTTTAGGCCAACGCTCTAGCTCCATGCCACTAAGATTAGAGCTATCAGGAAAAATAATCTGCTTATGCTGAGAAAATTTCTAATGATCAAAGTACGTTTTAGCATAAAAAACCACCTCATTAACTAGAAGACCTTTTCAATTCCACACTACATCATTCCGAGACTTCCAAATCATCCAACAAACCAAACCAATCAGACAAATAGTATCACCCAACAAACTGAAAAAAAAAAACAACATATAGCCAATTGCAGAAACTAGACCTGTCAAAGTGCAAAAGACGCTCGTCCATCAAACGCCAACAGCTCAAAGCAAAAGGACAACTGATCAAAGCATGATCCACAGATTCCGGAGCAACATGACAGATTGGGCAAGCAAGAGAAACCTCAACATGCCGAGAATTCAGATGCACATTAGCTGATAAACAATCAGCAGCAGCACACCAGAGAAAATTCTTAGCCTTTGGGGGTATTTTTAGTTGCCAAAGCTTGCGCCAAAAGCCCGAATTAGCTTCCGAAATCCAATGACCCTTAAGAACCTGAATGCAACGATAATAACTTCTCACTTAGTAAGAGCCAGAATACTCAAAGTCTAGTACCATAGATCCACAGAAGTCGACCAACTTAAAGGGATTCTTTAAATGAGTCTCTTGTCTCTATCCTCAAATAAGTCAGCCATCAGGTCTTCATCCCACTCCCTTCTACCCATCTGCAAAAGAGAGCTCACTTTATGAGAAGCAAGGGCATGATTAGTGGAAATGACATACATATTATGGTCATCCGGGAGCCAAGGTTGACCAAGAATATCGATATTATCCCCCGACCCAACAGCCCAACGCACACCCTCCTTAACTATCCTTTGTGCTTCCCAAATACTCCTCCAAACAAAGCTAGGATTGGATCCTAATGATGCAGTAAGAAATGAACCATTTGGGTAATTACGAGCCTTAAAGATCTTAGCAACCAGAGAAGATTCCCGAGACAATAAAAGCCATCCTTGTTTACCCAACATGGATAAATTAAAGTCTCTTAGCTGCCTAAAGCCCATACCACCTCCATGTTTGTGAATACTAAGCTTGTCCCAACTCAGCCAATGAATACTTTTTCTAGAGGATGAAGATTTCCACCAAAACTTACATAACATTCGCTCAATCTCCGAACACATAGTCAAGGGAAGTAAGAAAACACTCATGGCATAAGTAGGCGGAGATTGGGCTATAGTTTTAAGCAGAATTTCTTTACAGGCTCTAGAGAGAAAATTGCCATGCCAACTTTGGACCCGCCTCCAGATGCGATCTTTGATAAACCCCAAAAGAGTCGATTTCTTCCTGCCCATAATACTAGGGAGCCCCAAATAAGTATTGTGCAAGGATGCCTCAGCCATACCCAGATTGTTACACACATCAACACAAACCCCACTTTGAGTGTTAGAGCAGAATAATATAGAAGATTTGGCTATATTAGCTAGGAGTGAGTAACGGTCGGTTTGGGCGGTTTTTTCACAACAAAAAATCCAGAATTCGGTTTTCGGTTCGGATTGGTGCAATCCGAAAACCGACCGAACTAAACCAGTTTAAAAAAAAACCTACCGTTTTGGACCGCGGTTTGGTCAGTTAAACCGACCAAACCGATTTTTTTTTTTTTTTTTAGTTTTAGTTAAAAAATTAAAATTTTTGGATTGTTGGAATCCATTTTTGTGCGTTTTTAAAACATAAATATATAGAATATAATTACATTTACAAATTTTAAAGTTTGAAACATAATTAAAAGTCCATAAGAGCATAACATAATCTCAAATCACAACACATCATCAAAAGTCTAATACTCCAATATCTATTAGTTCAATCCAAGACACAACCCAATTAAAATTTAAAACCAAAAGACTATAACCACAAATCTCAACACATGATTAAAGTTTAAACTTAAAGTTCATAGTCCATAGTCCATAGTCCATAGTCCATTACAACACAAATTAAATTTAAGTCTAATCGACTACAACAACACAAATCAAGTTCAAATTTCAAAAGAATAGATAGAAAACAAAGTCCAATCCAAAATCCAGCATTCATTCATTTCATGGCCTGCATCAAGAAACCATGACCACCTGCTCCTAAGACAAAAGAAAGAATAAAATTATAATGTATATATAACACATGCTACATTGTACTTTTTAGAGAAATAAAGCTACTAAACTACAATCTTAGAATTCAACTAGTTACCTTGAGATTTCAATTGTTCTTATCGGTCCCACTCCCAGACCCACTGCCAAGATTCTCAGGTACATAGGTAATACACGAGCCATCACCTGACAAATATTCAATTAATACAAATAAGCTATAATATATATATATAATATTTCAATTAGAATAAGCTATTAAGTAAATAAATACCTGGAAAAACTTGTTCACATGCCTCTAAACCATCAATCTCATCCATGTATTGTCGAAGCACAACAGGCTCTTCAGACTCACAAGTATACCAATTTTTAGAACAAATCAAAGCCTCCACCATCCTCAGAGATAAGGAACTCCTAAATGAATCTAAGATTCTTCCCCCAGTAGAAAAAGCTGATTCAGATGCTACTGTAGACATCTGAACAGCCAATACATCTTTTGCCATGCGCGCAACTATTGGATACTTGAATCCATTCTGTTTCCACCATCGTAGAATATCAAAGGTAGGATCAAGTTTCTCACGACGATCACTCAAGTAGTATTCAAGATCATCTTCTTCAATATCATCACTAAGTTGTAATTGCCTTTGAAGAAATGATTCTGTAGTGGAATTGATAACAGGCTGAGATGACTGAGACTGAGATTGAGATGGTTGAGCTTGAGATGACTGAGATGGTTGTTGTTGTTTATAAAAAGCATATAGCTGTGCCAAAGTATTTGTCACCAACTTTATCATTTTTTCAGCCTCACTTGAAGTGTACACAAATTTAAAACCACGATTCACAACCTCTAATTTATACCTTGGATCAAGGATATTGGTAATAAATGTCAACATATTCAGCTTCTCAATCCTTCCCCAGTACTTGTCATACTTTCGTTTCATACTAACTGCCATAGCCCCTAACAAAGTATCAGGATTAGAAGCCATAGTAGTTAAATCAGCTTGAACCTTCAAAATATCTGGAAGGAATAGATTGGATGTGACATATAATGACCCACTAAATCGATTAGTAAGATCATAGAATCTCCTCAAAAAGTCGACAAATACAACTGCTTTTTCCCAGTCTAGGTTGGTTGGTGGGCCATCCATTCTTTCTTCATCAAAGTACTTTGTGTAGTTCGCATCTGCTTCCAAATTCTCAAAAGCCTTCTTGAATTTTATAGCAGATTCTAACATCAAGTAGGTGGAGTTCCACCTAGTAACCACATCCAAGCATAACAAGGCTTTTGATTCAATGTTTGCATCCTTGCAACTTTCTTTAAATCTTTTCAGTCTAGCTGGAGATGACCGGACATATCTCACCGCATTTCGAATGCTTGAAATTGCATCATTCAACTCTTTCAACCCATCATTTACTATCAAATTCAAAATATGAGCTGAACACCTCATATGAAACATTTCGCCATTCAATGGAATGGTATTGTCTTTGTCCAACAAGTGCCCCTTCAATTTTCTAAGAGCAACGTCATTTGAGGAGGCATTGTCAACCGTCACTGCAAAAACTGAGGAGATACCCCACTCATTAAGACAATTTATCAACTCTTTCCCCACCAAGTTCCCTTTATGGCTAGGAACTTGAATAAAGTTGATAATTCTCTTCTGCATTTTCCAATTATCATCAACCCAATGTGCAGTCAAACACAAATAACTAATATTCTGGATTAATGTCCAACAATCAGTGGTCAACGACACTCTGTGCTTCACCAAAATCGACTTCAACTCTTTCTTCTGATCTAGAAACGCATTGTAAATATCTCTCGCAACAGTAAATCTTGATGGGAACTGAAATGTGGGAAAGAAATGTTTAATGAGCTTTTGAAATCCTTTTCCGTCCACGTGCCTAAAGGATAACTCATCCATAATGATATATTCGGCGATCACTTTCCTAACAACATTTTGATTAAACCTTAGCTGCAGCCCACTTGAAGCAACTTCTTCTTCATTGCAGGTTGTTGTCTTTTTAGTAAATCTATCCATAGTTGTTTGTTGCTTCTTACTTTGCTCAACCCAGTCACTGAAAGGACACTTCTTACATTTTCTCTCCACATGTGCCCATAGTGTGCTAGTCCCATTCAACTTTGTATCAGCCGCATAATCGGTGCCACAATAATTGCAAGCAGCTCTTGGCTTCTTAGGATCACAATCAGGCAACATAGTGTAATGATCCCACACGCTCGATGTTTTATTTCCAACCCTTTGCTTCTTTTCTGGTCGTTCAACCTCTTTCTCCTTTTCTTTTTCATTATCCTCTTTCTCGGTCTCTTTGTCTTTTTCCTTATCTTGATTTTGTTGATCATTCCTCTTCTTTCGTACGTTCTCTTTTTTCCTTTCCTTCGCTTGCTCTTCTCCATCAGAACTTGACAAATTAGTTTCAGCATACTCCAACCACTCCCCCATCATCCCTTCTAAATTTTCCTCGTTATCCATATTAACGATCTATTTACATATTTATGAACACAATTTCAGCAACAAATATAAAACATAATATGAATGTGCTCATAAAACATAATAAATATAAAACATAATATCAAGACATGATTATTATGATCATTCAAGGACAAGTCTTTGTATATGTATATAATTCCATCATTATAATTTATCTATATTTTAATAAATATAAGTAAGTTTATTCAATTATATGACTATCAAGTTGGAGGATCACTAGTGCTTATAAAAGGCAAGCTAATAAGATTGATGACTTCCTGTATTTTTCCTTTTCTGGTTTAGTACAAGAAAAGAAGATTTTTGTTTTGTGTGATAAATGTTATGTTTCTTATCATATAAATACATACATATATATATATGTACTTTGACTAATTGAATTTGAAATTACCACTGTCAAGTGTGAAGTTTGTGTATGAATATATATTGGTCTAATTGAACCTTTGGGAGATGAGCTACTACTTGTGGCCAATTTACTCTTGTTTTGAATAGACAATTTCCCATTACTGTAGGACCCTTTACAGTCTTCAGCTTCTGGAAACTTAATCTATGCAAAGTGTTACAAAACTTCAAGCTGAGGTAAGCATCTAAATTGCCAGTGATTGAATGTTAAATAGCGAGTACAAAAGATTGGGAGACACATGAATTAGTGTCCTTGTAATTTTTTCAGACAGAGTAATTTTTGGTGAAAGAGACTTGGAGAATTGTGTTGATGCTGTGTATTGAAGCAGAGCTAGTTTGCGAGTCAGCAAGTTACGGTCCTGAGCAGTATATTTAAGGTTGCTGAAGTGTTTACTTATTTTTTCTTCTTCTTCTTCTCTAAATTATGCTAAGCTAAACCTAAAGCAGTATATTTAAGTTTACAAGATTATGCTCATCTATATATATATATATATGAATCTGTTTTCAAACTTTTCATGAATCTATAATGATATTTATATATATATATAATAATACAATAATGGCATACCTCTGTAAAGTGGTCGCCGGAGTGGGAAGGGAAGACTGTGTCCACGCCGGAGTGGGCTGGGCAGTGCTGCCGCCGCTGAGACGTGCTCGGTCCGTTCTGTTCGCGAAACAGAGAGGAAGAGCAGAGGAGGAGACGAGGAAGAGGATGGGCTGGGCTGGGCTGTTCCGTTCGTTTGGGCAGTCGCCGGAGGGAGGAAGGATGAGTGCAGTGCAGTAGGGGGCTGAGAGTCCTGTGCGTGCGCCTGCGCCGTGCGTAGAGAAGGAAGAGAAGAGTCTTCTCTTCATGCCCTGCAGCCCTAGTAAAAATAAAAAAAAATAGATTTTATTTAATTTTTAATTAATAATTATATAATATTATATTATTATATATAATAGTACTCGGTCGGTTTCGGTTCCGTTCGGTTGGTCCGGACAATGTTTCCAAACCGACCGAACAGTGGCGGTTTGCGCCGTTGGCGGTTTTTTCGGTTTTCGGTTTTTTCGGTTTCGGTTTTTTCGGTTTCGGTTTTTTCGGTGTTCAGATGGTCGGTTTATCCGGTTTTTTCGGTTTTTCGGATTTTATGCTCAGCCCTAATATTAGCCAGCTGCCTAGAAGCCTTCTCAAACGTTTTGTAACAAGTGCTTCAACTTGGTTGTTTCTTCCACCGAGGCTTGACAATATAAGTAGAAATCATTGGAAAAAAACATATGATACATTTTAGGAGCTCCTCTAGCCACACGACAACCATGAATCCATCCCATCTTTTTGTACTTCCCAAGTAAAGCCGAAAACCCCTCAACACAAATGATAAAAAAATAAGGCGATATTGGATCACCTTGGCGCTACCCCTCATCGGAGTAATAAGACCCATAACTTGAGCCCCATGAACAGCCTTGTACGAAATGGTAGAAACACAGTGAAGAATCAATTGCACCCACTGACTAGCAAATCCCATCTTCAGCATCATATTTTTCAAGAAAGCCCACTTAATCCTATCATATGCTTTGCTCATATCTATCTTGATATCCATATAACCCTTTTTCCATTTTCTCTTCCTTTTCATATAGAGCAGCACTTCATATGAAATCATGACATTATCATGAATCAAGCGACTCGGAACAAAGGCACTCTGAGATGCTAAAATAACATGGTCTAAAACACTTTTTAACTGATTAGCCAAGACCTTAGAAATCACTTTGTAACTAACATTACAGAAAGAAAATGGCCCAAGATCGCCCATGTTAATATATCTACTCTACTTAGGGATAAGGACCATATTAGTGTCGTTAATCTAAGTAGGTAACAATCCCTGACTAAAAAAATTATGGACCGACTCAGCCACATCTTACCAAACAATATGCCAATTTTTTTTATAAAAGGCAAGGGTCATACCATTGGGGTCGAGAGCTTTGTCGAGATGCATGTGAAAGAAGGCATCTTTAACTTCTTGTTCATTCAAAGGCTTAAGAAGCTTTCTATTTTGCTCTTCAGTAACTTTGCAGGAGACACACGCCAACACCTCTTCTCGAAGAGTATCAATAGAAGAAAAGAGCTAAGAAAAGTAGTTAACAATCAAAGCATCTAATATGTTGTCCCAGTCCACCCAAGACTTGTCCTTACTTTGCAGTTGATGAATAGTATTATGCTTTCGTTTAGTTGAAGCAAAAGAGTGAAAATACTTTCTATTTTTCCCTATCCTTAAGCCATATTATTTTAGAACGCTACCGCCAATAAACCTATTTTCGATGCAATATCTCTGTCAACTTTCTAGACTCCTCTGCATACAGCTGAATAGAAGTGTTATCTTTCTGCTTTTTCAAGTGACAAAGAGAAAAAAAACGTTTGATTCTTTCTTGGAACTGACCAGTTATCTCTTTACCCCATTTGGCTAGATTAGAGCTACAATGATCCACCTTCCTGGCAAAAAAAAAAAAAATCCAGAGCACACATCCCAGCTATCATTCACAATTTTCCCACACATGGGTTCACGTAGCCAAGCATTTTGAAGTGAAACGAGTGACTGCAATTAGTGATAAACATCTTAATAGGAACCGACAAGAGAGGGCAATGGTCCTTCTGAGAAACCTCCAGCTTTGTCAAAGTAGCAAAAGGGTGCTGAGCAACCCAAGAAGGAGACAATAACGCATGATCAATTCTAACTTCCACCCAATTTTGAGTACTCCTACCACACTCCCAAGTGAAAGGATACCCTTGCTCCATATCCACTAAATGGCAGTTCAACACCACTTGCTGAAAATCTTTTATTAGCTAGGACGGATAAGGCAGCCCGCCTCTTTTATCTGATTGACTAAGCATATTATTAAGGTCGCCAATGATGCACCAAGGAAGCGAAGATGACTGAGTAAAAGTGCAATTTGATCCCAAGATTGTCTACGTAAAGCACGATTGGGTTCACCATAAAAATCAGTCAAACGCCAATCCTCTCTACTCTCCTTCTGAACCACCATATCAATGTGATTAACTGAATAACCCAACAAAAAGGCATCCTCATTATTACGCCAAAGCATGGCTAAAGCACCATTCCTCCCTTGCGGACCCACAACAATAAGACCCTCAAAACCCACCTGCCTTCTAAACCTTTCCAAACCATCCTTCCTACAGATTGTTTCATAGAGAAACACAAAATCGTGTTTCTTTTGAGAGATAATCTCCTTAAGGAATTGAGTAGTCCATGGGTTCCCAAGCCCATGACAATTCCATGACAAGATACTCATAGAGTTAGGCAGGTTTGTGTAATAGAACCCGCCTTCATCAAGTTTTTTTAACTGTCATCTTCATTTTGATCACTATCTGCCTCTTCCTCCCCTTGGACCATCAATTCATCACCACCACTGGTTCTTCTTCGTTTAGGATCAGTTATGAACACCTTTTCCTCCAAACAAAGAAGTTCTTTACCATGTACCTTAGTATTCCTAGTATCATCATGTCCATAGAGACCTGCATCTCCAACATCTAACCCTTCTTGAGAATCACAGAAACTAATAGAAGAGCTCCCTCCTTCATAATGACTATTGCATGGAATCTTTAATCCTCTTCAATGACCACTTGATTGGATACCTTCCAATCAGGTAGAATCAAAGGCCACATTATTCTCACCAACATGCCCTCCCACCGGTGATAGATCATAAATGCCATTCTGAAACCATTTAGACCCTATTGTGATGTTAGTGCGCCTTGGTGTAGCTCTCATCCATCTACCATATGGCTTCACTATACATTCCAGAGGTTGATCAAAAAGGCGCTCACAAAAATTCTCTGAATGTCCAATTAAGCCACAAATGAAACAAAATATTGGAGCCTATTTGTATTTGAAGTTTATCCAACACCATTCATCCTTGGTCTTCCTGATCTTTATTTTCCTTCTTAATTGAACCTCAATGTTGATTTTGACACAAACTCGCAAATAGTCCCTCCATAATCCGCAGAAATTGTTCGAGTCTGATTCAAGAAACATACCAAGATAATTCCCAACATCCCGAACAACTTTCTCAGCCATAAAACCTAGAACACATATCATGAATTTGAACCCAAATATCCAGATGATGAAGTTTTAACAATTTGGGATCATCATTTAGATTCAATCTTTTGAAGATCGATTGAGCTTGATTACATTTTCAGGGGCTACTGTCAATGACCTTCTGAATGTCTACCTCATGATAAAATTGGAAGATGTAGAGGTTACATTCCAATTCTTTAACATATAATCCATGTCCTAGCTTCCATAATGTTGTCATCATGTGCTTCATAACTTGAAAATCTAGTGGTTTGTCCACCAAGAACCTTTCCACTAAACACCATCTAGCATCAAGACCAGAGATTTCGGCCCTTACCGTGTTGTAGCAGAGACCGCCCTGTTCTTCTTCTTCAATTCTGATCCTAGCATAACTTTCCTCCAAATCTTGAATAATCTGATTGAGCAAACCCATATTTATAAACACGAAACACACCAGAAAACCCCTACCCAAAATGCACAACCATGTCACACAGACAAGACAACGATGGAGAACATGAGTAAAACCCTTCGCAAAAATGAACCCTAACAGAGCCTCTCCCTACTTTCTTCCTCAATATTGTTTTTCTCTCTCTATCTCTCTCTCTCTCTCTCGATTTTTTCTCCATAGTAATTTTTTTTGAGTATATATAAAATAGTCAAATTAACATAAATGCAAATTTAAAAGAAAATGTAGCAACAAAAATAAAGATATAAATGTAATTGATTTTAATTTGAGGACTAAAATGTATGATTAATAATGAAAGCATTTTTTCTTTTTTCTTTTTTAAAAAAAATTTAAGTGGAAAACAAAAAATTCCAAAAACTAATTTGGTATGAAATTTGGTACTTTGTTGGAGCAAAGATTCCACACCATTTTGGTGTTTTGCACTAAAATAATGCACCTTTGGAGATGCATTAAGATCACCATCAACAACTGGTATATGTCATTCTGATAATAGCTCTTTACTTGTTAGTTGGTAGACAAGAATCCAAATTTTACAGCCAATTATTTCTAATTTATAGTAACTAATTAATCACATGACACAATTGCATATTATTTAAAAAGATTTTAAGCTAAATATACTCTCTATCTCTTTCTCTCATATTCTGATCTTATTCATCTATAAATAAGCACTTCTGCTCATCATTGGAGCAAACCAAAATAAGAGTGCATCTACAGAAACCATAATGAAATCATTGACTGCAACTCTCTTTGCCATAACTTTGATGCTCTCATCAGTTTGGATTAGTATTATGGCACAAGCAACTGTTGCTTGTGCCATAATACTAAGCCAAACTGTTGTTCGATCTTTTTCCTCTTCTTTTTCAATAAAAGGTCCCTTGAACTCGAACTACCATGGACTAAAACCCTCAGAGTCCATGCAGCTGGGAATGGAAGCTAGTTATTGAAAAGCTCCTGCAAGTATTCCAAATTCTAGTTTTAAAAAGTAATATTTTTTTCTTAAATATTATTGTCTTTCCTCCCTATGTATTGGGATATATTAATTACCTAGTAAGACATGTTTATATGCAGGTTGAAGCCTAGAAAAATAGGTTGAAGTACCAAAGTGACAAGAACTTCCAAGATTTACACCCTCAAGTGACCAATTAGTAACAATGTGTGTTGGATCCACAAAGTTTAAATATTCAATAATGTAATTATGTATGTACTTAATTTCTTCACTCGTTTTTTCCTTTGTCTTGGACTTGACTAAAGCCGACTACTTAATTAAGTGTTTCCTTCTTCTATGTTTTTTTTTTGGTGTATGTACGTGTGTGAAGTTGTGCTCAAACTATTCTCCTTTAATTTGTACTATGATTGGCTTTTGTCTATTATGTTTTTACATATCTTTATATATTATAAATGTCATTTAACATAAACTGTTGTTTTTCTTTAGATTTAACATTTTTTAATTATTTTTTTAGTTTTAAAGTCGTCTAAATAAGATAAATAAAAAATAAAAAGTAATAAAGTCATTTAAATAATGTAAATAAATAAAATAAAAATAATAATAAATAAGCCATAATAATTTTATCATCACATATTTTTAAATTTCAAATTAAAATATTTAAATTACTCTAACAATTATGTTTTCAAAACTATAATAGAAAAATATTTATGTGCTTAAATTTACTCTTTTCTTTCTCTTATTAATTATTTATTTTGTCATTTAATATATTTTATCAAAACATATATATATAGTAGTGAAATAATACATAAATATACATATTTCTTTTTATATTTTATCGTTTAGTTTTTTTAATGATAAATTCTTTCTCTTAGTAATCTCGAAGTGTGAACTCTTGAGGAAACCCAATTCGGCTAAGTCGTGGATATCTCCAAGTGAGGCCACGCCCTGAGGTCGGTCCTTGAGGCGAGGATGTCTCTAGGTGAGGCCACGTCCCAAGCACATGTCAATCCAATCTCTAAGTCATTCATGTCTCTAGGTGAGGCCACATCCTGAGAGGCTCTATTCACTCGCCCAAGTTGGTAGTGAATGCCACAAAAGTTGGTGTGAGAGATTCAAGTATCACACTTACTTGAGTTCGCTCATCAATGGTTGCACCATGGATTTCTGCATCATGCAATATGTTGATAATGTCTTGGACATGTTCTTTGACATAAACATTTTTCTTCATTTTCATATTCATAAAGTTTCTAGTAGCATCATGTCTGCACTTATCAAACTGCTGGCCAAACATGCCTTGTAGAGATTCCCAAATCTCATAAGTTGTTTCAACAGTTTTAAACTTCTTTCGTAGCACATCACTCATACTAGCAAGCATATAACATTTGGCCTTATTGTTAGATAAGATTCAATTGTCGTACTTTTCTCTAGCAGTTTTGGCAACAGCAAGAGCTGGAACCTCAAGACATTCCTCATTCAGGACAAACATGTGGTTTTCACATATCAAAACAATATTCATGTTCGATTTCCATTTCATGTTGTTATAACCAGTCAATTTCTCATTAGCAAGTAAAGCAGTTACAGGGTTTGGATTAGACATATTGCTGAAAAATAAATAAATAAAATATAATGAATTAATGCATATAATAAATATTAGATTATGTTTGGAATAGTAAACATGATGTGTGAATGCAACACATAAAAAATAATTACTAATCCACGATAGATTAATTTGAAAATTAATGGACCAGCCTTAGGGTAGGTCAGATTAATTACAAATTAACATTGAGACAAGATCTCAACTCCATAAGTGAATACTTAAAAACCCAATTTTTTCTTTTGAATTATGAATCACCATTAGTTTGGTCAAGATGTACTAGTCATGCTCGAAAGGCTAGATACATCTTTGGATTACATTATTTTTCGATTAATGACTTAACTCAAGAGTGTGTCTTAGGGTCAGTCAAACTTGAAATACATCACTGTTCTTATTCTCGTAGGAGAAGTCCACCTTGAGATAAAATAAACATATTCGGAAACCTTTCCTTAGGGAGGCCTCAAACGGAGGCGACACGAGGCCCTTTCTATGGCTCTCGGTATTCAACCAATAATGGAGACCATGAGACTTATTGTCATAATTCTCTCTCCCACTCACTATTTTAAAAGAATGTATTTTTCTCAAAATCAATATTTTTCAATTTGGTTGTAAAACTAATATAAATTAATATTACCAAATGATATTCTAACAAATACTAATCCGAATATGCAAAATAAATAATCGTGCCCTATATTAATTTTTTTTTGCTTTTTAAGTAGAATACCATTTAATTTAATAAAACAATTTTATTAAATAAGAAAATAAAAAAAATATATTCTATTTACCATCTTAACTAATTAAGACTAAATTAATTATATGAGTTATCAAATAAAAACATATAATCAATCCTAAGCATGTTTCTAAAAAACATAGA
Organism: Humulus lupulus; assembly: GCF_963169125.1. Classification (NCBI taxonomy): domain Eukaryota; kingdom Viridiplantae; phylum Streptophyta; class Magnoliopsida; order Rosales; family Cannabaceae; genus Humulus; species Humulus lupulus. Next base: position 82,370,911 of record NC_084800.1, read on the forward strand.
TGCATGTTTAATATGTATTGTGTGGGTAATATGCATGGCATGTTATAATGCATGATAAAGTATTAAACAATTTAATCATGTCCAAGTAAATAAATAAATAAATGCGGGTTAGGTACTTTGGGTATTTCTAGAAAATTACAACACTTGCCAAAAAATACACAAAAAATAATTAAACTAACTAAGGCCTAATGAAGAGCATCTCCTTTGATCTCTGGACCTTCTCTTTTAGTCTTTGGGTCATTACCATTTTAACTATCTATTATGAACTAAATAACCTTTTAATTATTTTAAATAATTTTAAAATAATCAAACTTTGAATTTTAATACCCAACAAGTTATTGAGGCTCAATTGGAATTTGGACTCACCATAATTAATTCAAAAAATTATAATTAAAACACTTTTAATTATATTGGGCTCAAAATGACCCAAAATGATAATTACACATCCATTAGGGTTTGCATGACACAAACCCTAATGGGTATGTCATGGTGGGCGGCGACAAGGGAGGCCAACAGTAGAGAAGGGTACGATTGGTCATGGGTGGTGGTTGGTGCACACGGGCTGGGGCGTGCATAGAGTCAGGCGCATGGGCGTGTGGACTCAAGTGCAGGGGCGCGCGCCATGGGCGTGGTCAGGGCAGCGACTTGGGCCTCAGGGTTTGTGCTTGGGACTCGGGCCATAACATAATTTATCCATAAATTAAAAAAATAAATTACAAAATTCCTATGCCCCAAAATGGCTTACAATTTTTGTATATCTAGAACATTTAAGAACTTTTCCTAACCCAAAAGCACCATGAAAACCAACCCTTAAGAACATCAACAATTCATATATAAGCATCTATCCACTCATATATTACATATAATATAAAAAATGCATATGAAACCCACACAATAATTAACATACGCAGGGATTAAAGATAGCTCTGGTACCAATTGTAAGGAATTGTTCCTAGTGCGCAGCGGAAATTGCGGTAATGGTAGTATTGTATACAACAAAAAATTTCATATAAACAACTTTATATGAGGATCCTTTAATATGCAATATGTTTATCAACAAAATATGTACACGTAAAAATGAGACGAAATGATTTACCTCTTGTAGTCTATCAAGAATCCTTGAATCCTTTCGTATATAATTTGATCTTTCTATCATTGCTAGAGTACTCACACCAAGATCTTCCAAGACGTTCTCTACACCTCAAGATGTGGGTGGGCACATAGAGAACAAGAATCAAATTTGTGAATCAAAAGTATTCTCAACACATGAAACTCTTGATTATAGGCAAGAGAGAAAGGTTTTTCTTTTGTGAGAAAAAGATGATTTCTTTTACTGATGCTTCTTGTAAAATCCTTATTCTCATATTTTCTATCATATAGAGTTTATAGGTTTTATTCTCATAATAATAATAATAATAATCAAATCAAATTGATCATCTTAATAATAATAAAACAAATGATAATTAAAGACAAAGTCTTACATTCTATTTTAAAACCCTTTTCAAAATATTTTATTAATTAATTAAATAAATGAAAAAAAAACAATAACTGATCATTATTAGTAGTGGCACACACATAGGCAGTCCAGGAAGCCCTATGCGTGTAACATTTCCCTAAAATAGGAGATTTGATTTTTCATACATATTTATTTTATTTAATTAATAATTAGAAATTCAAATAAGATATCATCTTTTTAAGGAAAATATAACAATTTGAATTTTCATTATCTTCTTATTATTAATTAATTAAATATAATAATCAAAACCAATTTTGACTATCCATATTTATCATTTCTCACTTAAATAAAATAATTGATTAAAATCAATTTCTTTTATTTCTACACAATTTTTACAATTGCGCATTAATGCAATAATAAATTGTGCAACTTCAATTATCACATAATTGTATATTTATCCCAAGGAATAAACATTCTCACAAATAGCCCATTCACAGTTTTATCATTGTATCAACTCTTACCTTGAATAGTGTTGATAGAGCCGCCCCAGGGACCTATGGACCAATAATTCAAAGCTCCAATAAATAATAGATTATTAACCAAATCTCTTTGTTATTAATCTCATGATTACTCCACTATAAATATGAGACTACACTCTTGAGAATTAAAGACATATATATACTGAGTACTTTATTGTAACCATAAAATGTCCATTGATATAATCATCACATACAAATTAATCCTCTATTGATGATTCATAATTAAGTCGGAATAAAATTACAATTTTACCCTTTTAATTATATCTTGCTTCCTACTGTACCATTGACTTTACTAATGAAGATTAATTTATAATCTGATTATGAATTTGACGTCGAAAACCTTTTCAATTCCAAAAGCCAACACAATAAGGAACCATCATTCAATCTATAAGAAGGTATAAATTCCATATCCCTTAAGCTATGTCCCCAGCCATATACATCATTGAGTCCCCAAACACAATAGTTCTTAGCCTGATCATTTTGAAAAATCGTAACGCATGAATCAAATGATCAAATGACATATATAGGAGTTCCTAGTAACTTCAGGATTAAGATCAATTTGTATATGATCATTAGTTTATATGTTTTATAATACTACGAAACTGTATTTAAACAAGTATTATCAAATCACATCTGGTCCAGTTCTACATACTTTCAGTATGCAAAGTACCTCCACTAAAGTGTCCTACTACACTAGTAATCTAGATCTAGGTCACATGTATTCATAATACTAGTGGACCGTACTAGCAGTAATTAATCTAAAGATTCCGCAACTTTATTTTACTGTGAACTATTTAAGTCCATTATCTCAATCTCGATCCTCTCATACCAATATGAGATTGAGACCACATAGATGAACTTGAGAATTTTATGATATTTACTTAATATTATTAACAATAATATAGTACATAAGCTACATTTACACAATAATTCAATTCATTTATTCATTTCATTAAAATCATTGTCAACTACAATTGCTTTAAGGGCATTATTCCCAACATGACCTTGAAAAGATTTAATAGATATAGTCTTTGTGAACGAATCTGCAAGATTATCTTTAGTGGCAATCTTCAAGGCAGTAACATCTCCTCGGTTGACTATCTCTCGGATCAAGTGATATTTCCTCTCGATGTGCTTTCCCCTCTTGTGACTTCGAGGTTCCTTTGAATTAGCTACTGCCCCACTATTATCACAGTAAAGAACAAGTGGCTTATCTATGTCGGGAACAACTTCTAGATCAATATAGAACTTCCTAAGCCACACAGCCTCTTTAGCTGCTTCACAAGCTGCTATGTATTCGACTTCCATGGTGGAGTATGCAATACTAGATTGTTTAATACTTCACCAAACTACAACACCTCCTCCAAGTGTGAAAATTGATCCAGATGTCGACTTTCGACTATTTTTGTCTGCTTGAAAATCAGAATTAGTATATCTAGTGGGGTTCAGGTCTCCACCTAAATACACAAGTTTGTAATTTCTAGTATGTCTGAGATACTTGAGAATATTCTTTACTTCTGTCCAATGACTCAATCCAGGATTTGATTGATAACGGCTGACTATCCCTATTGCATAACAGATGTCAGGTCTAGTGCCAAGCACATAATAAAAAGTCGTTGAGAACGTTGGGGCCATACGGCGACCCCGTGCAGGCCTACAGCGGGCTTTTTTCACCAAAAAGAAATTTGCCAAAAATATCTTAATTTTAATTATTATCTTTTTATTAATTTATTTTGTTAAATTAATTCAAATTATCAAAATATCTTATTTTATAATCATGTTGATAAAATTGATTATTTTTATTCAAAAATTAGATATTGATTTTTAAAGTTATGGTAAATATCTAAGGTATTTTTGTTGATTTTGAATATATATATATTTTTTAAAAGGAATAAGATATTTTGGTTGAATTTGAAAATCGATATTTTTAAGTTATTTTAGTTATCATAATAATAAAATTTATTATTTTTGTATAAAAATAGAAATTATTTTTATTAATATCTATTATATTTTTGTGCAGTTATTCTATAAAATCAAATATCCCATAGATATTAAAATTTAATTTTATTAATTTAATATATTTCCTAAAATAACATAATTGAGTTAATTGTTGATAAATAAAATCTAAATTAACTTAGTTAATTGTTGGTGGATTTTATTTAAATTGACTTAATTATTTTTGCAAAATTGTAATTAATTATGAATTTTGTGTAGATATATTCTAGAATAATTAATTATGGTATTTTTGCAAATGTGATCAATTGTGACATTTTTGCATAAACACATAGATATTGCTCATTTAGTTACATGATTAAGATATTCAATTATGTGACATATATGTGAATTATATGTGATTTTTGCAATTGGGCTTAGATGCATATAGTGACCCATATGTTTGGATATATATATATATGTGTAGTTTTGGTTACCACATAAAATATTCATAATGTGATAGGTTTTATTTGGGCCCATTAGAAAATGTAAGGTTTAAATTCCTCTCTTATGGGTGATTCCACTTGTGAAGGCCCATTTGCTTTGCATGTTTATAGTGGGTCTAATCAATTGATAACAATTAATAAAACGAATGTTTAAATTCCTGTCTTTTGGGCTTTGTGTGGAAGTTAGGAGGCCTTAGTAGAGGGTACGACATACTGAATCCAACTCTCTTCCATGTAAACTCAATTGTTAAGGCTCATTTACCTGAGTTGGACTTAATTGTTTTAGGTTTATTTTTCTGGATAGTTGAACTTAATAATTGATTAGCAATAAATCAATTCTAATTTAATTGAATTTGTTTCAATGTTACACTTTAGAATTTATAGAAAATTATAGGACTTTGGTTTTGAAAATTATTTTACAAATTAATTTTCTAAACAACCTTAGTCAATAATTTTCGGAAAAATCATAATACAAATACTTAACTTAATTATATAATGAGCTTGTTTTAAGAATTATATTAGATTGTAGAGTCCAAGAACTTTACTTAGCTAGTTAGATAGTAGTAATAATAGTAATAGTAGTAGTATTTTTATGACTGTGGATTTTGGTTCAGACCAGGATTTAATTGGACACTCGTAGTAACACTTGTAGATTTTCTAAGTTTAACCTATAGTTTAAGAATATTAATTTTAACCTAAGGTTTGATTAATATGATTGATATTGATGGTGATATTTATTATATTATAAGGTTTAGATAGACCCAATAAGATTGTAACTGTAATGACCCAAATTCACTAATAAGGCTTAAGGGCCTTGATTAGTGTGCCTGGAGGGCATAATGGGAATTATGTGTAACCTTAATGAGTAAACTGCATGATTATGATTTAAATCATGTTATATGACTATTCTAATATTCGAGATGCATGACTATGTGTAGTAGTATGCATGTAAACCCTGATTAGGTTAGAAGGGCATAACTGTAATTTTGGCCATTAAGGGCATAACTGTGTATATATATGTGATAACTGATGAGACCAAATTATTATGTGGATATATCTGTGATCTATGACTCAAGACGACCCTAGTGAGCAGATTTGCGAAAAAGTCATGGCGGGGATTTATACCCGGCTCGGGGTGAGCTTAAGGGTATAAATGAGAATTTAGTGAGTATATTGGAGTCTATTTTAACATCAAGGAATATTATTGGTGATTAATTAGGTAGTGGGAATTAAGTGGTAAATATTAGAGACACTCGAGGAGTGAGCGGGAATTGGGGTGAAATGACTAAAATGCCCCTAAGTGGATTAAAGGGTTTAGAATTAATAGGGAGGGCATTAGGGTCATTTGGCCTTTTAAAGATGGGTATTAGTAGGGCTTTATGTTAGTGGAAGTTGTAGAAAAGTATAGAAGTCTAAAAGAGAGAAAAGAAGGAAAAGAAAGAAAAGAGAAAAGGAAGGAAAAACAGAGAGTTTCCTAAGGTCGGTTTATGCTTTCTTCATCAGCTTCTTGAGTATTTTTGGAGCAAAGCTCAGGGAGGAGCTAAGTTAGGCTGAGCATCAAGAATCATAAGCTAGGCTTGGAGAATTGGTAGAGGTTTAGCAAGAACACCTTAACACTTGAGGGAATTCAGGCCAAAGGTTGAGGGATAGCAAGCTAAGGAGGTGTAGATGTTGTATTGAAATCGAAATCCCATTAAAGGTGAGAGCTAGGGCTCAAGAGGGATTGTGCTCAAGGAGTCAAGTGATCAAAGCTAGCGAATTGAAAGGTAAGAAAACTGCACCCAGATATATGCTTGTGATGGGACTAAGTGCTCCTGATATTTGTATTATGTCAATGATGGTATTATGCCATGGGACTTGTGATAGCGGCCTAAGGGTGCCATACACAATATTTGCGCACAGGGCGCGGCTTGGCCACTAGTAGCCAAGGACAGCTTAATACTCACTGAGCTCGGTTTAAGCAGGCCAGAGTCAGTGGGATAACGGAGGGAGCAGCTTGAGGGCGCTAGCCCTAGTTATCATTTGTGAACTGATATATGATATGAGTTGATATGTTAGTATGTTGAATACTTGATTATACTGTAAGATTATATGGTTGAGAACATGTGATGCAATATGAGATATTGATTTGTCTGTTGATTGCTTGTGCTCTGTTGTTGTGTTTTCTTGCTGGGCCTTGGCTCACGGGTGCTACGTGGTGCAGGTAAAGGCAAAGGCAAGCTGGACCAATCCTGAGATGGAGAGCTGCGGGGTTGAATGTACATAGTCAGTTGTTCGATTGCCATGGTCGAGGAGTGGATCAGGACAGGGATTGCCTAACAGTCTATTTTGCCTTAATATGGCTTGATATTGTACTTAAACCTTATGACTTTTGTAAACAGTCTTTAAACTTATTACTTTTGGGATCCCGTATAAACAGATAGCGTCTCTTTCTGAAAAATGTGACTTTTGAGACCAAAACATTTTAACCCTAGTTCTTTTATAGCTTCAATAACACGTTTTTAATTAAACGACTTGATTAGCAAGTCTAGCACTTTATAAACACGAAGTGTAACGGTCTTGGCTATCCAGGGCGTTACAGTAACACTTGTCATGTGTATGTTTAATGATAATTAAGTATTTTTGAGGAATAAGTTTATTAAAATTAATATTTGAATATCCTAGGGTCTGTCAGTAGCTTTGAAAACGTTAGAGGACTTAGTCAAGGCTGTTTACTCAATTCAAATTAAGCTGAAAATGTGCAATTTCGTGTTTAAATATTCAGCGTATGCCGATATATCGCAGCTATAGGGGGCGATATATCGCAGTACGGGGATACGAAAAACACGTAACTTCACATGATCACCTCAACGAGCCTCGGGCATGCTGGCCCAGGCGATATATCACCTACAAGGGGCGATATATCGGCTCCTTTGGTATATTTTTGAATGTTTTTTAAAACATTCTCTTTTTAATCTTTAACCTCTTGATAAGTCCAGCATCTTTCTGACCGATTCTTCAGCCTCTGCTGAACGATAATTCAAATATTTTTCACTTAAAAAGCCATTATTTTATTCAAGTTAAATGAATATCTTTTCATTCTTGAACTCTATAAATAGGACCTAGTACCCAGCCATTTATTCATTCATCAAGCTAAGTTCAGAGGCTGCAAGCTGCTAGGTTATTTTGTAGAGTGTAAACACTTGGGTTGGGGATTATAAGCTTAATCATTATAAGCTTACGAAACACTTGGGAAGTAAGGTTTATAGCACATTTCGGTTCAAGGTTTATGTAGCGCCCTGGATAGCCAAGACCGCTACACTGTGTATTTATAAAGTGCAACACTTGCTAATCAAATCATTTAAATAAAATTCGTGTCATTGAAACTGTAAAGGAACTAGGGTTAAAAGTGTTTTGGTCTCAAAAGCCACATTTTCATTAAAAAGTATTATCTGTTATATGGGATCCCAAAAATATTAAGTTCAAAGACCGTTTACAAAAGTCTTAAGGTTTATATACAACAACCGGCCATACTAAGGCAAAACAAGCAGTTAGGTGATCCCTGTCCTGGTCCACTCCTCGACCTTGACAGTCGAACCACTGGCTATGTATATTCCACCTCGGAGCTCTCCACCTCAGGCTTGGTCCAGCTTGCCCTTGCCTTTACCTGCACCACGTAGCACCCGTGAGCCAAGTCCCAGCAAGAAAACACAACAACAGCAGAGCATAAGCAATTAGCAGACAAGTCAATATCTCATATTGCATCACATAATCTCAACCATATAATCAGTCAGTACCATCAAGTATTCCACATACTAAGAATATCGATTCATAACATGTACAGTTCACAAATGATAACCAGGGCTAGCGCTCTTAGGCTGCTCCCTCTGTTATCCCATTGTTCTTGGCTACCAGTGGTCAATCCGCGCCCTGTGCGCTAATATCATGTACGGTACTCTTAGACCATTTTTACGTGTCCCATGGCGTGATACCAACATCGACACGACACAATTCCCGGGAGCACTTAGTCCCATTCAATCAAACAACCAGGTGCAGTTTTCTTACCTTTCAATTTACTAGTTTCCAATGCCACGAAGCTGCGAGCACGGTCCTCTACCCAGAGCCTCTCCAAAGTCCTAGTCACAACACAAATGAAACATCCTTGTCACTAATCAATCCAAAACTACTTCCCGGAACCAATCCCACACTCTCGGAACTCCCCAAATTCCTAAAACAATACCCCGAAGACATCCCCCGGACCCTTCAGAGCAAAGGCTCAAAATTGCAAAATCTCATGTCTTGAAATTGGCCTAGCGCCGCGGCACAGCCCTATAGGGCCGCGGGGCCCAGAAAGTTTGAGCCGCGGCGCTCAACAAGTCAGAGAACTTGCTCTGCCCAGAATCAATCTTGCGCCGCGGCGCGCTAGAACAGCGCCGCGGCGCTCCTTTGCGAGCCCAGAAATCTGGGTTTTTTCCCCTGCGTTTTTCCCGAATCCAAATCACTCCAAATCATCCCAAACTCTTACCTAAGCCCCAAAACCAACTCAAAACCCCAAATAGATCATACCACAACCCATAAACACCATAATCTAACTCAATTACACAATTATTCTCAGAACCCACACTTAAGTTTCAGATTCAAACACTTAAACCAAAACTTGAGAAAAGTCCAAACCAGACCTCTAAGTCCTTAAATCATAACAGCTACGAGATTGCAAACATATTTAATATCCTTACCTCAATCAGAAATTCAACTTGAGCTTCCTCCAATCCAAGCTTTGAGCTGAATTCCACCTTAACAAACCAGCTACATTCCATGAAAGGCAAGCCATGGATATCTTTTAATTCTTTCAAAAACCAAATTCAGAACTTAACAAAACAGGGACCAAGCCCTTACCTCAGTATAAACCTTGATATATGCTTGATTCCACACCCTTAAGCCCTTTACTAGCCTCAAAGATCACAGTTCAACTCCTCCTCCACTTTGCTTTCTAGATTCTTGATTCTCCCTTTCCTTCTTGATCTTTCTAGCCTTCCAAGTCTTAACTTCAGTTATACTTAGCATAAAAGAATGGTGTATATCCTTTTCCCTCAGCCAAAGACATCTATACCACTGCCAAAAGACCATTTTAGCCCTCCTCAAATATCCTTTTCTAACTAAACCTCTAGGGCACACTTGTCTTTTACTTACTTTACAGTTCTACCACTTTTCCAACAAAACCTGTTACTCTCTATGGTTACTAACAGTTATGCAGGTTACCAAATCACCAGTTACCACTATCTAGCTTTCTAGGACCGTCTCGGCACGTGCATCACATTGGTACCACCACACCCTCATAGTACAAATCACATAACAGAATACACATAGTCATATGACATGCTTAAAATCGTAATCATGCATCTTAATCATTAAAACCACACATAATTCCCATTATGCCCTCCAGGCACACTAATCAAGGCCCTTAAGCCTTATTAGTGAATTTGGGTCGTTACAACTATCCCCTCCTAATGAGAATTTCGTCCTCAAAATTTACCTGAACAACTCGGGATACTGATCCCGCATCGCTGACTCAAGCTCCCAGGTCGCCTCCTCGACCTTACTATTCCTCCACAACACTTTAACCAAAGGAATCGTCTTATTTCGCAACACTTCATCTTTCCGGTCCAAGATCTGAACTGGTTGCTCCTCATAAGCCAAATCTGCTTGTAACTCTAAATCTTCAAGCCTCAACACATGAGTCACATCTAAGACATACTTCCGAAGCATGGAGACATGGAACACATCATGAACTCCAGACAACGATGGCAGCAAAGCTAACTTGTAAGCTACTTGACCAATCCTTTCCAGGATCTCAAATGGTCCAATGAATCTAGGACTTAGCTTGCCCTTCAGTCCAAACCTCCTCACACCCCTCAACGGTGAAACTCGCAGAAACACGTGGTCCCCAACCTGGAACTCCACGTTCCTACGCTTAGGGTCAGCGTAACTTTTCTGCCTACTTTGAGACGCGAGCATCCTAGCACAGATCTTCTCTATGGCCTCACTTGTCTTCTGTACCATATCTGGCCCCAAATATCTCCTCTCACCCATCTCATCCCAATGGATGGGTGATCTACACTTCCTCCCATATAACATCTCATAGGGAGCCACTCCAATCGTTGACTGATAACTATTGTTGTACGAGAATTCATTCAACGGAAGGTACTTACTCCATGAACCCTCGAAATCAATCACACATGCCCTGAGCATATCCTCCAATACCTGGATCATTCTCTTAGACTGTCCATCAGTCTGAGGATGAAAGGCTGTACTGAACTTCAACTGAGTTCCCAAAGCTTTCTGTAAACTACCCCAAAACTTGGAAGTGAAGATAGGATCCCGATCCGACACTATAGACTTAGGAACCCCATGGAGACGTACGATCTCCCTCACATACAGCTTAGCATACTGATCCACAGTATATGTCGACCTCACTGGAAGGAAATGGGCTGACTTGGTGTATCTATCCACTATCACCCACACCGAGTCATGAAGTCCTACTGTCCTGGGTAAACCTCCTACAAAATCCATAGTAATGTCCTCCCATTTCCATTCAGGAATACCCAATGGCTGAAGCAACCCTGCTGGTCGCTGATGTTCAGCCTTCACCTACTGACAGGTCAAACATCTGGCAACGTACTCAACCACATCCCTCTTCATCCCGGGCCCCCAATACAAAGTTTGTAGATCCTGATACATCTTCGTGGTACCCGGATGAAGTGAGTACGGCGTCGTGTGAGACTCATCTAGTATCTCCCGTCTGACCCCCTCATCAGCTGGAACGCAAATTCGTCCCTGATACCGAAGTAAACCAACCTCAGAAACAGAATAGTCCTTAGCTACTCCCGCTAAGACATCCTCTCTAACCCTCTGTAACTAAGTGTCTATCAACTGTCCCTCTCTGATCCGCTCTAGCAGGGTCGACTGTAGAGTAATATTAGTCAACCGGCCTACCACCAACTCTATCCCTGCTTTAACCATCTCGTCAGCTAACTTCCTTGAAATCTGAACAGAACTATACAGCTGACCAGAACCTCTGCGGCTCAATGCATCAGCCACCACATTGGCTTTCCCTGGATGGTAAAGAATATCACAATCATAATCCTTTACCAACTCCAGCCAACGCCTTTGTCTCATATTCAAGTCCTTTTGTGTAAAGAAATATTTCAGGCTCTTATGGTCAGTATATACCTCGCATTTCTCCCCATAAAGATAATGATGCCAAATCTTCAAGGCAAAAACCACTGCTGCTAGCTCTAGGTCATGGGTAGGATACCGCTGCTCATACTCCTTCAGCTGTCGTGACGCATACGCTATAACCTTCTCATTCTGCATCAACACACAGCCTAAGCCCAACCTCGATGCATCGCAATAAACAAAAAACTTCCCTTCCCTTGAAGGTAGACTCAACACTGGCGCTGTAATAATTCGTCGCTTCAACTCCTGAAAACTGTGTGACATATGTTTATTATATGCTACGTTATGAATTTTATGTATATGATTTATGTGTTAGATTTTCCTTGCTGGGCATTAGGCTCACTCCTTTATGTTTATATGTGCAGGAAAATAGCTTTGGTGGTGGGAAAGTTTCTTGGTAGCTTGGGGATGTGTATTGAGGCGGAATGGAATCGAAGGACCAAGAGATCGATTCGAGGATGAAGTCTCTTTAATTATGGTTTTCTATGTATTTTCTGAAATTGGTTGTAATAAGTTTTAATTAAGTTTTCATTATGTCAAAGTTTTGTTTTGTTTCTAACAATAGGATCCCAATGTCATACTTATGAATTTTACATAGTTTTAAGCCTTTACCTTACAGTTCTGAAATAAAGATATGTTATTTCAAATGTATGTTTTCGTAAGTTTTGTATAGAAGTTAGTAATGGTCCAAGTTCTAGAGTAGTTGGGTCATTACATAGATCTCCACTGTTAGTTTAACAAGGTCGATAGCTTAATGGAGCATCGAGACGCTTTGAGTCATCCCCCTATGAAAGATGTTCATTAGTTATTTTGACAAGGTTAGATTTCAAAAGAAAGATAATTATAGGTCAAAGTCTAATAGACTCACCCCAACGGTGACTGCTAAGACTAAATCTATGATTATCGAAAATGTGGGTTTAGCTCATAATAAGAGATTTTATTTTCTTATTTTGATCGAATATTAGGTTGTTAATAATGGTGTCCATTATTAAATGAGTTTACAACTCAATTTCACTAATGGTATTTTTTTGTACTCTCACCAACTGGGACAAAGATATCATAGATTACTTAAAAACCTAAAGAAATAGAGATATGATTGTTTTTGGTATTTTTCCTCTTATCTTGCATATATTTGGTATATGTTGTGCTATTTCTTAAAATTTGTGTGAATAGAAGTTTTATTGAGCAAAAGTGATTGAAATCTATTTTATTGATAATTTATAGTTTTAATTATGGTTGTATACTCCCATCCTTTCTTAACTTTCGATGGAGAAACTCACTAGAGAAAACTTCCTTAAGTGGAAGCAGGACATCAACATTGTGTTGATTGGTGACAACTCCAACTTCGTCATGACTGAGGAATCCCCGGAAGTTCTAGTTGAAGGAGATATCAAGTTTGTAAGAGGCAAATACGAGCGTTGGCAGGTAGGTTTTAAATGATTGAGTACTCATTTCTGTGATTATTAAAGTTCACGAAAATATCATTTACAAGGAACTTAATGGTATTTAAGGATAAAATACAATGAAGGGTAAAATGGTAATTTGTACCCGACTTAGTTGTAGATCATCTATAGAGGATTGAATGACAAATTATGGTTGTAACAATGGATAACGTATTTACTTTAAGTGTAAAGTGTTCTATGAGTTCAAGAGTGCAATTCCAAGTCTTTAGTGGAGTCACGAGGAATTAATAAGGTAGTGAAATTATTCGATAATAATTTTATGGTGACTTATTGGAGCTTGAATTCATGGGTCCATGGTCCCCACAATGCCTTTGATTAAATCATCTAGATAGTCTCGATTAATTAATTTAATTAACAATTAGGATTGTCGAAATTGTTTTGTGTCAATTTTTGACAGCTTTACTAAGATGTGGAATTTAGAGAAGAAATGAGAAATTTGGGAAAATTTATTAATTATGAAAAATTGGTGTCAAATTGATAAATGGTATTAAGTTAATATTCAAATTATAATTAGTTGATCGAATAAATGATTTAATTAATTATTGTTTAAATATATTTATAATTATATATATATAAAGTTTTAATAAAACTTTAAAGATTTCGTAATATACTAAATCAGTGTATATAATATATATTATATTATATTTATTTAATTAATTAATAAGAATTTTATTTTAAGGAGTCTCAATAGCTGATGCGTAAAAGATTTTTAAACTCTGTTATTTGATTTACTTAATGAAATTCATTAGAAACATGTTTCTAGGTTGTTTTAGATGTTAATTTGTTTAATATATGAAACATACATGAAAATATTTATGATTCTGTAAAATGTATTCCCAACACAAGCTGCATATGTTTAAATGTAAAAATATTTACAATAATGCTCAGAGGCTTGAGCGTTCAATGTCTATACTATGGCACGCATGCCTACATAACTAAAAATGTATTATACAAGACAAAATTACTAGGGCCCTTGGCCTGGAGGAACCTCTGCCACCAGCTCGATCATAGGATCGACCTTGGGGATGCGACCCATCGTCACAGCTTCCCTCTCCTGGGCCGCCCTAGCCTCCTCCGCCTCAAGGCGCGCCTCGAGCATTGTCCTCATGTTGGGCTCCTCGGTGAATGAGAGATCCATGTCTTTTTTGCTCTGTCACACTACAAAGATGTATCATCGGCTATCAGGTCGAGGTCATTTTCTAGTTCTTCCGCTCGGAGACGGAGGTCTTCCGCCCGTGCAGCATCCTCCCTGGCCTTGATCTGCTCTTCGGTGCGGGCCAAAGACACTGCTCGACTCAACTGGAGCTTTTCGCAGGCCTGAGCCAACTCCTCCTCCACTACACGGGTACGACCCGCATCATCCTCTAATAACTTAGAGGAAGTATCCTCTAGGGTGGACAACTTTGACCGCTCGGTGGCTAGCATAGGCTCCATCTCACGGACACAAGCCCTCGTGTCCTCCAATTCCTTCTTGAGTCACAAGTGCTCCTCCAGTGGGACCACAGTTTTCTGAAACTGCTCTAGCTCTTCCTAAGCTTGCGCCAGCTCTTTCCGAGCCTCCTTCAACTCAAAAGACTGCATCGTTACAATATCCCCGAGTCGTTGATTGAATGCCTCAGTTTGTGCCAAGTTAGAGTATCAAATCTATAAAAAGAAGTTGATTAAATAAATAATGGACTGAGATAAATGCTTGAAGACTTACCCTTACGAAGGACTGACGGCTGACAGTTATCAGTGAAACCTCGTTGTCGCTGCCACAATGAGTGAAGCTACAAGAATGCATCTCACACAAGGTCCCCGCTATCCCTTGGAGAAGCTCTATGGTGAGTGGAGCAGTTTTCCCTCCTACTCTCGACACGATGAGAGGCTCAGGAGCAACAAAATCCTGCGGCCAAACCTTGCGCAGTAACTCAGCAAGGATTTTGAATTCCTCGCTGCCCTCGTCAATGCGGACATTGTATTTCTCCTCAAAGTCTTCCTCGTCATAATTGTAACACCCTGATAGCCAGGACCGCTATCCTGTGTACTTATAAAGGTGCAGGACTTGCTAATCAAGTCATTTAGTCAAAACGTGTCACTAAACCATAAATGTGCTAGGGTTAAAATGATTTTGGTCTCAAAAGATACATTTCATATATTTAAGTAGATTTACATACGGGATCCCAGAAAGGAACAATGTTTAAAGGTTAGTTTACAAAATTTCCAAAATACAGACTACCATCAGCCACTCTAAGGAAAAACAAACATTTATAGCTTTTCTGTTCCTGTTATCCTCACAACCGTGGCGGTTGAGCAGCTGGTCATGTACATTTCGCTCACAGAGCTCTCCAAGTCAGGGCTGATTAAGTTTTCCCTTGCCCTTACCTGCACCACGTAGCACCCGTGAGCCAAGGCCCAGCAAGAAAACATAATATACATCACAACAATCATAACAAGAGAATAATTCTTTTAAGCATGATCAAACACTCAACATTCCACATTAATAGCATAGCATGTAATCGGAATCAAAGATGCGACCAATCATTAATAACAGTCAAGTCACATAATAACTAGGGCCGAAAACTTAGGCCGCACCCTCTGTTTACCCCACTGACTCCGGCCCGCTTAAACCGAGCTCAGTGCATAATAAGCTGTCCTCGACTACAAGTGGCCCAGCCGCACCCTGTGCGCAAGTGTAACCTTTGGCACTCTTAGGCTGTTGGTTTACTGTTTACATGGCATAATACCATCCTTTTCAAAGCATACATATTAGGGAACCCTTAGTCCCATTACAAATACACAACCGGGTGCAGTTTTCTTACCTTTGGCTTCCAAGTGTACTAGCTACGAGCGATGCTCCTTGAGCGCGATCCGATCCCCGAGCCCTAGCTTAGCACCTTGTCACAACCAAGATAAAGGATACTATCAACAATCTTAAAAGAGCTTCTAGACAAAGTTCTAGTCTCCGGAACATTGAACTTCACCAAACATGGTAAAAGATTCAATCCCGAGCACCCTAGGTTAAATTCCCAAGCCTAGAATCTCAAAATCCCAAAATCCCTTAAGGGTCGTGGCATTAGACACCCATGCCATGGCATGGCCCCAACCAGAGGCCTCCCATTGTCCAAAAACAGACAAGGGCCGCGATTCTACTCAGACCATGCCGCGGCCCACCCTCCTTCCTCAGCACACATCATCTTCGAAGGGCTGCGGCTCACCAAGAACTATGCTGCGGCCCGACCCCTTCGAACCCAGAAAAACCTCCATTTTTAACTCTCAAACCTCATGCAAACTCACCCCAAAACTACCCCAATTCCACAACTCAATTACCCAAAAACTTCCCATAAGATTCCAACAACACAACCCAACTAAAACCTAGACTAGAAACCCATTGAAAACCTATTTCAATCATTGAAACTTTCTAACTCAAGAACACAAAACCCAGCCATGGAAACACCATAACTCAGCCATTAACCTTAAATTCGAGCTTACCTCAACTGCAGAACCAATCCTCCAAGAGCTTTCTGAGCTAACTTCCAAGGTTCTAGCCTCAATTTAATCTTCAAACAAAAACCCAAAAACCACTTAGAACACACTCAAAATCACAGAATTTCAACCATAGAAAATGAGATTCAATGCTTACCTCAACCTTGATTATGTTCCTTTAACAATCCTTGAGCTAATCCTCTAAATCCCAGCTTTAATCTTTAGAATTCCAGCCACAATCCTATGTTCTATGTTTTTTTCCTTTGAGAGAGAAAGAGAGGAAGAGGAAAGAGTCGGTCTATTTTATGTTATACTATTTTCTGTAGCTCCTTAAGTTTATCCTTAGGAAATTAAGCTAATCCCAAAGCTTGGGGTACCGGAAACGTCCCCGAGGGAAAAATGGTAAAATTCCCCAATATTCCCACCTAGACTTCCTAACCTCAAATATATCTCCAATTATTTATTTTCATAACCCGGAAATCTAAATAACCACCCGATACCTGAAATACCCCTTGACTTGTCCAAAGTCAAACATTAGGCCCCGTTGTGACTTTCCCGCTATCAAGCTCCCTAGGATCGCCTCAAGTCGCCCGCTGCAGATTTACCCACATAATAATGTGGTTCTCACAAGTATAACATTGAACCACATTTATATACATATAATCATACAAGCATGCTTATCATGTAATCATGTATTAAATCAATAAATTCACACATAAACCAATTATGTCCTCTTGGCACACTAATCAAGGCCCTTAAGCCATATTAGTGAATTTGGGTCGTTACAATAATGCTCTAGGAAGATTACCAATCGAGATGCCCTGGCTGGAGAAGAGTCATTGAAGAGATTTCCTTGCCCTTCTTACAAGAGGATCCCCTGTCTTGAGGGGGGAAACCTCGAGGTCAATGATCTCACCAAGAGCCACTGTCCTTAGGGTGAGGACTAGTGGAGCAGCTGCAGGAGCTGCTGGGGCCATTGGGGCTAGAGGCGCGATATCCGAGGTCATGGACGTCATGGTTGATGCTGCCGATAGGTCTATCTGAGAGGATCCCGACACCCTCTGACGCTTCGACCTGACCAATTCGGACAGGCCCATGCTTTATGCACAACGGAAAAAAAATGGTTAAATCCTCGAAAGTAAAGGAAAGCAATCAAAACAAGTAAAAATTCATGCAAGAATAAATATAAATCTCCTTCAGAGCCCCACTGCAATCAGGCTCATCCGAGTGAAGGACAGAATGGGCGAATTCATGGATGAGCCGACCCATCTCCTGCGTCAAATTAGTCTTGTATTGACAAAAATAAGTGGCTTGCATAGACGTCACCTTGTCCAAAGGCAAGAGACCTTGGGGGTGTCTCTTCCTCCTCGAATTGCGGAGGAATACGTCGATGAGGTCCTGATAGTCTTGATACTCCTCCTCGGGCCAACGATGTCTCGATATTTTCCCACACTCGAGAAGTGAGGGCAAAATGGTCGTGACTAGTTCCCTCCCTTATGTGCTTATCATAATGACGAACGATTGGGGATTTACCTTAAGGCATGGAGGATGACTTGATCCACGCTTTGAGCTCTGCCTCGAGCTCTTCATCTTTCTTTGCCTCCGCGGCGACCTTGATGGCGAAGGCGCTCTCCGCATGCTCTTCACGAAGGTGTTGCATATATTCAAATTGCGCCTTTGATTCCATGTATTCTGTGTGGAGTCTAACCTCGTGACGTGATTGCTTTGAGTCCCAAAATCTGGTGAGGATCACTGGGCTTATACTCTGTTCCATCTGCAGTAGCCCATACTGCTGGAGGTGGGCATCAGTGATGAGGAAAGTGAGGTCCAACTCCTCGTTACGGAGGGTGTTCATCGCCTTAAACCTTTCGTCGAAAGAATCCACGATAGGTGTCCGACAAAAGAGACCTAAAATAAGATGTTTCAATACTAAGGATCAGTTACGGGCGGAACACTGTTAAACAAAATGACTCAAAGAGAAAAGCACTTACCAACCCTAGCGAAGTCCAGAAGTAGAGTGGGATTGGTCCTCATTGGGAAGCTACTCACCCAGAAAAAGTGATCCTTCTAATCCCGAGCGTGGTTCTCATTGTCGCTCGGAGCCTTGTAATTTCTCCATGAGATCATGTGCTTGATAAGGGTGTAGTACCCATCCTGGTCCCCCTTATTCGAACAATGCCGAAAGTTGTAGACATATAGGATCTCAGTTTGGGAAGGTGAGGGTCAGTTTTATCTCTTATACAAAACATAGAGCCCGAAAACCACCTGATATCCATTCGGGGACAGCTGGAAAAGGGGTATGCCGACGAACTTGAGGAAGTCAACATAATACTAGTGCAATGATAGGGTTGCACCAGCCTGGAGATGAGAGGCACTCTAGGGCCCGAGCCTGTGGATGCTCTCATGTGCCTCTCGTCTTCCTGAGACAAGCGCACAAACATCTCACGGGTGTCCACTCCGTAGTGGGTGAGAATCCTCTCCAAGGAACTTCGGTGCCAGAGCTTGGTGGGGATTGCCTCCACCTCGAATCTCATGGCGATGTTGGGTTTGTCTATTGGCATCAGACCCTCATTGGCTGCTTCCTTCGAGATGCCAACTCGAAGGGGTCTCGTCGCTGCTGAGGTGGGATCTTCTCACACCATGAGAGCTTGAGTGCTACAAGCCACTCGCTTCCCTTTCTTGGGGTATTGCTTAGCTTCTCCAGCCATCTGTAGAATTTCGGCGTCGAAGGCGTAGAACCCTTGTGTGTGTAGTTGGTGGAGCTCCTCAAACATCTGAAACATCAAACCAAGTAGTTAGCATCTTGTCCCAAAAAAAGATGGGTCAAAATGAGAATCCCTAAGAATACTGTTTGAGAATAAGAGAGAAAAGAAATTCTAAGGACGTGGGGTGTCCTCGATGCCAAAGAGTCGGCACTGAAGAACACCACCATAAATTATGAACACCAATGGAATCTGGGAATTTTCCAGATTCTGGTCGAATGTCCAGAAAGGCAAAAGTTGCCTAAGGTGTGCAATAATCCACGATGATCACTTCTAACACCAAAATATGCCTAAAAAGACCTATAGAATGTCAAAACAACCCCTCTAGTACCACAAAAAGCATGTTCCTAAGCATGCATCTAAACTCTCAAATTAAGCTCGATGCAAACACAAAACCAGTAAATAATTACTCTAGATATAGTGTCAATAAGTGTTGAAACGAGTTCGAATGCTAAAGATTCTTTTGTCGTTCGCCCAGAAATAAGATGATTCTTGCCAACCGTCTAGAATTACAGAGGAAGCTCAGGAACGGTTGAAGGACTGGGAAGCTTGGGAGAGGAGAGAGTTTTGGAGATTTTGAATTTCAAATGGTTAGAGTGCATACTGAGAGGCAGTTCTCGAGTTTTTATACTCACAGAACTTGGGGTGGATGCAATCCCACCCTAACCGTTGGATTACCTATGACGTAGGTACTCGGGAACAACACAATGACCAGAATCTAAAAGGCATGGATCGTGATCATTAGCATTGGAAAAGGATGCCTTGGGCACAGGGCGAGGGAACGCCTAGGGTACAGATAGGACGTTTTGGGCCATGGAGTTGACCCCTCATTTAGTGGCACGGATTGATGGGCCCAAAAATGGGGAGTCAACACGTGGCATGAATTTCTAGAGTCATGACAAGGGAAGCTCAAACGTCTCCCATGCGAAGACCTTTTTGAATTACTCCTCAGTCTAAATCTCCACTGTCTGAGGATGAGTGAATACTTGGGGGGCAAATGTTGTTCGTGTTTTAACCACCCGACACGTGGAAATTAGGAGTAATCAGTAACAAGACCAGTCATGAGGTTCTTGAAGTGTGAACTCTTCGAGGAAACCTAATCATACCAAGTCTTAGATGTCTCCAAGTGAGGCCATGTCCCGAGTCAATCTCCAAGTCATGAATGTCTCCAGGTGAGGCCACGTCTCAAGAGGCTCTCTTCATTCGCCCATCTCTCAAGTCTAGGATTCTGGTCTTTGAACCCGGAGTAGATGCCAGGTGTCCCTCACTGTAGGTATGGGCCACCAAAAGATCATCTGACAACTTTTGGTGAGCCTCGATTAGTGGTGTCGAGTTCGTACCATCGACAATTGGCATTTCCCAAAACGCTGCCTGACATGGGCAAACATGTGTCGCACCCTAACGGTCAGAGATACATTCCCCATAAAGTTGGTACGCGACTTTCTGGAATGGGCCTTGTGCAATCTGCCTGGGTCGTAGTCTTTATTTAGTGCAGCCATTTTTGTATTAATTAAACATTAATACCCTAGAAAGGGGGAAATTGTATTAATGATAGATGATTAACATTAATGACCCCACCCTCTATAAATAGGGTTGGGGTATCTCCTTGTAAAGGGTTTGGATTTTTAGAGAGAGAAAATTTGTAACTCAATGCAATATATACGCCGTGTGAGATCTACCATTGAAGTTGGCTCAAACAAGCTTCAAGCTCACTGAATACCAGAGACTCGTGAACTATGGCTCTTTTATAGCCTGAACCACGTATAACCCTTGTGTTCTTTTCTATTATTTTCTTTTCTATTATTTGTTATGACTATGTGATTACATGATTGCTTGTATGCATTTTCCTTACTGGGCTTAGAAGCCCATTCCTTATGATGTTATTGTGAAGATAAATCACATATATACTTGTTTATTATTATATAAATCTCCTATGTACTTAAGCTAGCAATTTTTGTTCTTTCTTAAATAATGTGAATTTTCTTCTTTTAATGGCATGTTTGCGTGAAGGGGATGAGAATTACTTGCAAGTTAATAATTCTCATTCACTTGTTTACCAAACTTTAGGAATGGAAAAATATAGTGGGATCTGTTGGGGGATAATAAAATTACACCACCTATCTAGATAGATTCTAGACGAAATTTACTATATCGAAAACCAAAAAATCAAGAGAAAAACTAAATCCAAACCGCAAGATGAAATTCAATCTATGACAAGAAGAAGAACACCACTTGAAAACTTCAAAGTTGGTGGACAAACATCAAAAAACTCATACACAAGGAGTAACATTGTCCAAATTCTCTATTTTCTAGCCTGCCATAGATGCACACTACAACAATATAAGGGTTTTATGACTTTATTTGGGAGACATTAAAAGTATACAATGTCTCACGCAGGGGTAGACATCGTAGGTGGAGACATTGTAAGTGCACATCTCACGTCTCCCAATGGGGGAGATGAGAGACATCCCACGTCTCCCAATGGGAGAGGTTGAAAGTGTCAAAAAACATGGACTTTCAACCTCTCCCAGTGGGAGACATTGAAAGTCCCTGGGAGACATGAGAAATCTCTCACCTCTCCTAGTGGGGGACATTGAAAGTCTCCCATTTAAAAAAAATTAATTAAATTAAATTATAATTAATATTAACTTCATTTGATTTAATAATTAATTAAAACAAAATTGATTTAATAATTAATATAAATTTAAATTGATATAATTAATAAAATGAAATTGTAAATCTTCATTAATGAAAATTTAGATCGTTTTACATGATAAGCAATATTTGTTAGACATATGCAAAATTAACAAATATTGCACTATACATGAAGAAAGCGGTAAAAAGTAAGAAAACCAAACAACGAGGTCGGTAACTTTAGATTATCGGTAACACATATGTTGCCCATTCTTGTCGCAACTCATCAATTTGTGCATCTGTATATGGCGTACTTGTTAACTGCAAAAAAATATAAAGTAAAATATATTAATTAATTATTTGATTACATTTATATATATGGTTTCAAAAATGATTTGTAAATTTTAATTAATAATATCGTTTTCAAGTAATGTTCTGGACTCGCATATTCAATCAAATCCTTCAACATCCTCATTATGTAGTATACATATCTTCTCCTATGTCTATGAAAAGTAAAACAACACTAAATAAGCACGTGATAGAGTTGGATGCCTATATAAATGTAGAGTCCCAAAATGTTTACTTAGTTAGCTAGTTAGTAGTAGTTGTAGTTTTTTAGATTTCGTGGATTTTGGTTCAAACCGGGACTTAGTTGGAAACTCCTAGCAATAGTTATGGATTTTATATGTTTAACCTATAGTTTAAGAATATTAATTATAACATACGGTTTGATTAATATTGTAGGACCTAAAAATATTTCTTATTATAACCTAAGGTTTAGATGGAGCCAATAGGAATATGACACTTGTCATAAGCGTGATTATTAAGGAATTATTATTTTAATGATAAAATAATGAAATATAAGACTTAGTCTTCACCAGAAACTGTTAGGGTCGTAGTTTGACTTAATCAAAGTAGTTATCCAACCTTAATTATGCTGAAAAAGTACAATTACGTGTTTAAAATAATCATGTATGCCGATATATTGTAGCATTGGAGCCGATATATCGCCTGAAGAAGAATACTGAAAAAAATACGTTGACGTTGCACAATCGTACGAACAGAGACTTGGGACTAGGGGGTAGCCGATATATCGCCACATATGGGGCGATATATCGCCTATATTAGATATATTTTTTTAAAAATAACTTTGACTCCTTAGACCTACCTCTGAAAGTTTTGATCGAGTCTTCAGCCTCTGATTGAGGAATATTCAAATATCTTCAATTACATTCATTATTTTTACTCAAAGCCAAAAAGAAGATTTTTATTCCTAGAACTCTATAAATAGGACTTAGAACCCAACCCTTTCACTTACTCTTTAGCTGTGATCAGACTCCAAGTTGCCAGTGAGACCATAAGAGTGATAACCACTTGGGTTGGGAAAAAGCTTTGCTATTCTTAAGCTTTATAAAACACTTTGGGAAGTGAGATTAGTGCGTTTCGGTATTGGGGTTAGACCAATCCATAAGGTCAATTAAGGTACCCTTATTCTTAAGTTCAATCCTGTTTGATTCCTTAGTTTCTTTAGTTTTCATTCAGGTTCTAAATTTTGTTATGGTTTTGTGGTTAGGTTTTTAAGTTCTTTGAACTTAAGGTGTCTTTTCGGTAAGTTTTCTCTTGGTGGTTTAGTTCTATTCTTTTCATCTCTTTCTTTTAAGAAATACTCACTATTCTTATTATTGGTTTAGGAGTGTTCCAAGTCCCGCATTTGTTCTCATATTCCAGTTTTGGTAAGGAAAATAGGATAGGTCTTGTATGTTTGTATGATATCTTATGCTTAAATGTTATGTTTATGTATGAAACATTATGATAAGTTTATGTTATAATATGTTTTTATGTTATCTAGGGTTCATAGTTGCTTAGCTAGCAAGCCCTAGTGTTTCTCATTTTCATGTTTAGAGTTATGATTTACCCTACCTCAGATATTAGACAGATGACCTAGATGGGTTATCATATACTACCATGTGATCTAACCTACCTCAAATATTAGACAAGGGACATAAATGGTTTATCACATGACGTAATGGCCATTAATATTGTAGTCCTATATGGTATACACTTTTATATTCTTATGTTTATAGTATATGTTATCATATGTTTATAGTATCTATTTATGATATAATTTTATGTATATGATTTATATTGTTAGTAGTTTTTCCTTGTTGGGCATTAGGCTCACTCCTTTTCTTTTAGTGTGATGCAGGAAAATAGATACAAAGGCGGAATGATTCTTGGAAGCTTGGTGTGTGTATGGAGGTGAATGGAGTAGATGGGCTGTGTGTCGATTCGAGGTCAACGTTTTTTGTTTTAGTCTCTTTAATTTACGTTTTTATGTATTTTCCGTATTTAGCTTTGTAAACAATTTTATTTAAAGTTATGTTTTATTTTAAAACAATGAGCTCATTTATGTATTACAAATATTAATTTAAAGTTTTCAATAAAGTTATGAATTTTCTCATGTATGTTCTCTTCAAAGTTGTAGTTATGTCTAGTAGGTTTAATGACCTAAGTCTCATAGATAGTTGGGTCGTTACAATAAAGCTAATTGTTTGTAATCCTAGATAAAATCAGGCAGCATTGACCCTATAATAGTGACCTAACCATCTGCATGTGAATAACAAAACAAACAATTCAAACGATATACAATAAGTTTCTTCCTTATAGCTCTGCAACACATAACCAAATTTCTCAGAACCTACTTCACTAAAACACACAAAGTTCTCAACCTTCCATTATCATTGCAGCACACAATTTTAATCTCAGAACCTACTTCACTATTGATGAATATTTAAGATATTCAAACTCCTCTAACATTTGTTAAATAATATTAAAAGTAGAAGTAAGAGAATATATATGTACCTCTTGCAATTAATAATCCAAGCTAGCAAAATTACATCACTTAGCAATCCCTTTGCTATCAAATCAACAACCAACAAAATTAAATTAATAATTAATAAATAAAATATCACTAAATATCTAACAATATATAACTTATTCTTGTTATTCTAGAAACTTAATTACCTCAAATGTACGTTTGAAATACAAATTTTGAGGCAAAAAATACCCTAAGATCTCATTCCAACAAAATCACCCTACAAAATTAATTTAATTAATATATAAAAGTTTACTAAACAAATATCACTAAACAATTTCCAATGAGTCACTAATTAACCTAAACAAAAAAAATGTGGTATAAATAGAGCTTGGACTTATAAACTCTAACAACTAAGTCACTAAAAACCCAATAATCAACAAAAAAACATATAACTTTTCATATATCTCTAATTTTTCAAATTATTTAAAAAATTTATTTCAACATAACTATATATAATCAACCTAGCTACAATGTTAATAAAAAAAATTAAATATATATATATAAAATATACATAATTTTCAAATTAAAAAATAATAAAAATTAAAAAAATCATAAACATATAATCAAATCTATACACATTGTGATATGTAAAATTTCAATTAAAATTATTTTCTACACTGTCAACAAAGTTATTTTCGTAGAAGCCCACTCAAAATCTCCAAATAATTACAACAAACAAAGAAAAATATCACTAAATGTCATTTTAACAATGATTTATACTTATAATTTTGATAACTTACCTCAAATGTGTGCTTAAAATAGAAATTTTGAGTCAAAATCTCAAGTTCCCACACCTCCTATATTCTCAAAGAAAATCCTAATATATCTAATGAAAAAACTCATAATCATAAAAAAAAAAAAACTAACACAAAATCGCATATGAATATCATCTTAATACAAAACCTATAATTTTTTTCAAGAAAATTTACCTTAAAACTTGAAAATGGAGAGATTTTCGTAGGTTTTGAATCCTAAAAATCGCCAGAATTCTGCCCCAATTCACCTCTGCCCACCTCTGTGTATCACGCCTCTAGAAGAGAAGAAGGTTAGGGTAATAGCCAGGGAGAACTTCCAACGTCTCCCATTGGGAGACGTGCCCCGTGTCCTACGTCTCCCACTGGACACGTGTTTAGACCCCAAATTTTCAACGTCAACCTGCACTTTTAATGTCTTACAATTTTAGAAATTAATAAAAAAATTCAATGTCTCCCAACATAAGACATTTAAAATCCCTCCTAATTTTTAATGTCTTACACCATTGGTGTAAGACATTATAGGGAGTCATTGAATGTCAAAATTATTGTAGTGGCTTGAGGGTTTTTTTTAAGCAGAAAGGGGATTGAGATTGAACAAGCCTTAAAAAATTTCAAGACAAGGACTTTCTTGATGAATTTTCTTGGAGAAAACTTATGATCTTTGAGAGCCAGAAAGAGAGAAAGGTTAGAGAGATAGTTGAGAAGTGATATCAAGGCTTCGAAACTCTAAAAGACTTTTTTATAGTATAGGCACCATCATTAAGTCTAACCAATAGGATTAGAGCTTTTAAATCACAAAATTAGAGTAAAAGATGTAATAGCCACGTCAAAGTCAGGCAACACGTCACCACACATGGGCGATATATTTTCTAGCAATAGGCGACATGTCGTATGTTGCTTAAGGCCTTTACTTGGTTTTCTTGCATGAGGTAGGCGACATGTCGCCTCCTCAATTGACCTTAGACAACTCTTGTAAAGACTCAAAAAAAAATATTATTTAATTTTTTTTAAGTGGGTGGGACCCACTTGAGTCAAAAGAGTCAAATGATTTTTTTTTCTTTTCCCTTTCTCTCTCCCTAAATCTTCTTCTCCTTCTTCTTCTCTTCTTTTTTTTTTCTTCATTTGTTTTCTCTCTAAACCAGCCACGGCCACAACCTAGTTGGACCACCGCCGGAGCTACAACTTCTCTGACCGACAACGACAACAACCCCAAAATTGGGTGACCATTGGAGAAAGGACGCATCCGTACAACCACTTCGAAGTTTGTTGTCGAAACTTTGAGGTGACTTTCCAGCGAACTCAAACCACCGTTCGGCGAGTGGGTGGCACCATTGGAATTAGCGTCGCGAGAGGAACTTCAGCCACTAAGTCATTCCGGTCAAGTCGCCGTTTTTTTCCTGTGAGATTTTGGGTATCTCTGCCCCTTTGGAAGCGTTTTCCAGCGACACCGGCGGTTGTTTGGGCTAATGAGTTGCATATTTTTGATTTACTCATTGAGGGGATCATTTTGATATATGCCATTCATATATTCGTCGATGTTTCCAGTACACCGCTCACTGCCGCCACCAACAGCTACTGTGCACCGCTTGGGTGAGGTTCCAGAACTTGAAATTTTAAATATGGTCATATTATATGTCATTGGACACGATTTTGAATAAGTTATGCAATGATGATAATCGTTTGCTCATTTGGTGCATGTAGGAAAAGCGTGATATTAAAATTGGACTAAATCACTCTAGGATCATCGTTAAGCTTGGGAGCATCGCTTTGGGCTAGGATTGAAAATTATAAGGAGGTAGGGACTCAACTTGACCATTGGACTTATTTTACTCGTATTGAATTGCATTAAACATATTCCAATTTTGATATTTATAAAAATTTTGAAAAATTAAAAACTTAATTTGCATGTTTTCTGATCTGTTCTGAGGTCACTGAGGGGCAAATACATTTTTGTTCACTTATTTATGCAGGTTATGATTTTCGGGTTTTATTCAAACGCAGTTGTTATACTGCCCAATTTTCTAAAATATAAAGGGAATATGTTTCTTTCTTTTCATGTTTACCTGCATTTTGTTATACCTAATGAGAGCCATAGTGATCATAATTTATGCATGTTGTTGTTTCACGACCTAGTCTTTATGTCATCATAGGTAGATCAGGTGTCCACTCACCTATAGGTGTAAAGACCTAGCATATGTATACAGGAAGTGTTCTAAGCCTCCCCTTTGTGGTGGTTATCGGGTCTGGCTACCCGATTTAGGATGTCGGTTTTTCTATGGTGGGTAATGGGAACTAGGGATCTAGTGGACGGTGTGATGTGCACTTGTAGCTACGCTCTTATGATTATTTGTGGTTTCTCTCTATTTTGGTTTATACATGATGATGTATGTTTTGTTTTCAAAGCTAACCATGCAGGGGTTGTATTAAACTTTTGGGTCCTATGCTATTAGTTGCTTTCCTACTAGGCTTTATTAGCTCACCCCCCCCCCCCCCCCCCCCTATATCTCTCCCATTCTAGGAGCCTAGTGATGCAAATGTGGATAAGTTGAATTATTGATGGAGCCAATGTGTTTAGCATAGTTCTATTTAGTGCCATAGTCTTATCTTTTGAACATTTTATATATTTTAAATTTGGAACCTAATTGTTTGTATATCTAAATTAGCTATGTAATAGTTAGGAATGAGGAATGGTGGATGCTAAGTATTATTTTTGGTGTTTATGACTTATTAAATTTAACTATTTGGTGACTACATAACTTTGGAGATATTATTGTTCTATGTATAATGATAAATGATCATACTTTTATCACTAATATTTTTATATATAATTATAGGAGTTATTCCATTATTTTGACTCATAATTATAATATTATTTACTATAAACTAAACGATCATTTATAAATACTATTTTCCAACAAGGGTCAAACTTTGACCTTTGACCACCCAAGTTATGGATATTAAAAATCTGCCACGGCCTAAGGCTCGAGTCATGACAGAAAAATGGTATTAGAGAACTAGGTTTAAATACATCGGAGTGTGTCACCAAATAGATTAAATTTATTTTAAAATAAAATATTTTGATCTATAAAGGCGTATGTAAATAGATAGCATCCATTCCTCACTAAATAGTTATATTTTGATTTACTAACCTAAGAAAATGCCTTCGAAAAGAATGACAACAAGGAGAAGGCTTGCTGTTGATGTCCCTGAGGCTGAGGTTCCCTCTTCGCCAGTTGCATTCCCTATGACCATCGTTCTTGAGGCTTTAAAAGGCATTCCTGCCCAATAGATGGATCCAACTGCCCGACTGAGCCATCCAATCCAGACCTTCCACCTGATTCAAATGCCTGAGTCTAAAGGTGGACAAGATTTCATGGTGGCTGAAAAATGGTCGAGGGAGATAAAGAAGAGCTTTAGCATTATGGGAACACCTAAAGAGTATCGTGTTAATTTTAATGTGTCCAAGTTGGAAATGAGTGCACTGGATTAGTAGGAAACCTTAAGTAGAATGAGAGGAATTGATGGGATGACTTGAGGAAATTTTGAGAAAGGTTTTCAAAAAACAACATTTTAACCCATCTCATGGGAGGACTTAATTGAAAAGCTCATGACTCGATTGAGGACTACAACACTTGACCTTTACAGACATGAATGAGTGTGTGATGTTAGCCTTGTGAAATAAAGTTCATTATAAGGAAAAATGATGGAAAAAGAAATCTGACCAAGAAGGAGGAAATGCCTCTGGTCAAGCCTATGCTCTTGGTGGTGATGATGTATAAGGAGGAACAGGCCAAGGAGTTGTGGATGGTATGGTTCTTATCTCACACTCTTGGGCTCTTGTATTATTTGATATTGGTGCATCACTTTCTTTTAAATCATTAATGTTTGCTAGCATGTCGGGTTTGAGTTGGGAAACTTTTAGTCCTACATTGTAGTTGAGTGTACCTATGGGAGGGCATGGTGACGTATCAACCATCTGCAAATCGGTTTGTATTGTGTTTGGAGAGCATAAATTATTAGTAAACATAATAGTGTTACCTATGTGGCAAGTTGATGTGATTCTTGGCCTGGATTGGTTATCTAAGTACCAAGCCATTGTTGATTGTTCACGCAAAAGGGTGACTCTTTTAACTCCAAGTGGAGATTTCATTGTATATCGAGCCGACATGAATGCAGTAAGGTAGAATCCTATCATTAGGGAATGTATAGGTGGGGAAAGAAACTTAGAGTGTTATGGGAGTCTGTTTGCTGATGGACCCAAAATGGGTATGTTTTAAAAATTTATAACTCGCAAGCGCACGAATCGTATATGAAGTATAGTGTTCGTGTAAGCATGAGATCGAACCCAAAGGAGTTGTCTAAAATAAAAAAGAAAACTATTTTAAACCAAAATTAATAAATTCTAACCTATCTCCAAAGATTGATGAGATTTAATGTCATGAACATAAAATAAAAGATTTAAAATAAAGCTATTTAAGAGAATAAAGATAAACCAATAATAATTTGAAAATAAGTGTTAAAATGAAAGATTATTAAGATACTAGAATCCACAAAATGTAAGTTTAAAAATACTTATTAGTATATTGATTCCCAAGTTTTAGTGATAGTTAAAATAAGTCAAACTATCATTTTCCAAATAGATTTATACTTTTAAGAACAAATTATTTCTAAAAAGATATGATTTTTCTTCACTTTTCAAAAAAGTATAATTTCAAAGTATTTAATGTGAATCAACCTAATGAAAAAAAAAAAAAAAAAAATCAAATAACATTATTTATAAGGCCAAACATAATATTTTTGTTCTAAACATTGGATGTGTACAATTTAATGACACATCTTACACAAAGAATATTATGTTTTGCAAAATGAAGAACAAAGTGCAAT
Organism: Humulus lupulus; assembly: GCF_963169125.1. Lineage (NCBI taxonomy): Eukaryota > Viridiplantae > Streptophyta > Magnoliopsida > Rosales > Cannabaceae > Humulus > Humulus lupulus. The sequence continues at coordinate 82,401,400 of NC_084800.1, forward strand.
ATTATCTAACAATCCAAAATATGAGATATTAAAGATGAAAGACATATATGATGAAGAAAAATCCATAAACTTTGTTGCATTACAAGGGAAATCAACATACAACATAAATATTATCTAGTTACAAGTTGCTTCATCATGATCTTAATAATCTTATGAAAAAGATTAGAAGCACATAACTAGAATAGAAATTACAAAACAAATAAAATACATACTTGAAAATGCTCTTGAAAAACACCAAAATGGAAGAGAGAATGGTAGAAAGAAGATGGTAACCAAAAATTAAGCACCCCAAAATGGTCTTGAAATTCCATATTTATAGCCAAATTTGTTGACCCACGATTTGGCCAACGACACGGAGTCAAATATACGACAAAAGATAAAACAGCAAGTAATAAAGATAATCCAATGGAAGAGAGGAAAACACCAAGGATTTATAGTGGTTCGGTCCCAAAAGATGGTAATGACCTACGTCCACTTAGTGCTATTATTAAGATTGAATCTCAAAGCCGTGATCAAAGAACTAGAGTTCTTGAGTTTCACAAACCTTGGAAGAAATACAATAAAATGATGGATAATTGCACTATAGCTCTCTCTTTTTCTCTATCTAGAAAAAAGATTTAGGAATCAAAAAGTCCCTTCCTTGAGCTATTTCATGCATATTTATAGGCTCGAGGAGGGTTATACGGGCCAACAGGCCATATCTTTCCTTAATAACCGCGTATCAAGGTCATAATGAGGAAATATTCAATGTATTAATTATAAGATTATAGTGTAAGAAGGAAACAAATCAAGTTATACGACCAGCCTGGTCGTATCTAAAAGTTAAGCCCCGACGAAGCGGTGTGATTCTGGTCGATAGTCGAGCAGTACTCTCTACCCCGTGTCAACTACGTAGGAGATATCCTTTCCACGTCATTAGTAGCCCTTTTTAGGGTAAACATTTCCCCCCTAAGTTAATTTATTGCGACTAGCAATAAGTAAACTTAGGAAACTGACTCTTCGAATACCCCACGAAATCTGTCAGAGCCACCCATGCTTTCTCGAAAAAGGTGACCAATCATGTCTAATCAAGTCTTTTTGGTTTCCCAATAACTTGTCTTACAGCTATCACACTTCCCCATGCCTTGAAAAGTTACCCTTTTGATTACTTTGGTAACCGCTCCTCAGCTAATATAAATAACCCTTCAGAATCAGTTTTTACTTTTTACGTTTTAAGTTTATCCTCAAGAAAACTGAAGAACCAGGAGCTACATTCCCAGGAACCCAGAAACTCAAACGAATCATGAAGCTCTCGCCCAGCCGAAACAACTTAGCGCCTTAGAACTTTGCTCCATCTTTCATACAAGTATGTTTCTTCAAACCTTTCAGTTGTTAATATGCCATGCAACACTTGTTTGTTGCTATTTATGATTTCCGAGTTCTTGGAGATTTTTTTTTACTGTTCTTGACTGAAATTGTTTCGGGGAAATTGGGAATGTTAACCGATGCTTGAAAGGGTGATGAAACAATGTCTTGTAGGAGTTAGGAGCCATTTTGGTAGTCGAGATTGTAGACTTAGGGCGTAAAATCAAAGTAAAAATTCGATTTTTAGGCTAGTTGAAAAATTGGGTTTTTCCCGCCCCTTCGGAGTCGAAAAAGCTTTTTCCCAAAAAACTTTTTACTTCTGATTTTCAATCTGTTTTTCAAACTGCTCGTGAAAAAATTAAGGTTTTTGCTAGAATGCTACTGGTCGTATAAAAGCCTAACTTTTATACGCGAGCAAAGTTATTCTAACTCAACACAGATTTTTAGGCTTTACATTCTCACCTCCCCCTTTCTCTGTTCACAATTTTTCATGCAAGATACGTGGGGAGGTGAAAGGCCTATCAACGATGACTTGCTTGCCTAATTTCTTGAAGACGAAGAGCAACCTTCATTGCTTATACCAGAAATTCCTTTTTCTCGAACCCTACTGTAACACCCTCACTTATTTTAGTTAAAACCATATTTGAGGTGTTACGTTTAAAAACTATATCATAATTTATTACTGCGGAAGTCTGAACATTTTTTTTTTAAAACTTGAAAACTTATTTCACATTATTTATATTAAACATAAAGTGTGTCTCAAACATATTATACATAAGTATTAAATAACCCAATTTATTTTCAAAACATAACTTCACACTTTATTACAAACATCTCACTGATAACTGAAATAACCCACAAAAGGTCGATATGTTCATATGTACAAATCAGGGTCAGGACCATGCTTCAGTTCTCCTCATGTCATTCACACATTTCTTTCTCTACCTGCAACACAAGACAACTGTGAGCCTAAAGCTCAGTAAGCAAAGTAATGCATGCAATGCTAATGATTACCCAATATCAATGGACATACACAACTTCTTTTTAAATTTTGGGCCCCTTAATATTGTGCACACTGTTTGAATTGGTCAATGCCTGCAGGGCTTGTTACACATATAATACAAAATCCCATGGGTTCTCCTCCGGCTAGCCTTCACCACAGTAGGGCACATTAAAAACCTTATTCCATCGTTGCCCCGTCGGGCTCAAGAGTTAAGGCGGCCACACACTGTGGTGTCAATACATATAACAATAACTCATATGGAGGAGAAATAAAAACGGAAACATGGCAAACAATATAATTGGTTCACTAAAACCTAGCCCAAATTATTGGGCAGCCACTATAAGCCTACTATAGGCCTCCATTTACACTTATTAACACTTTCATTTGCCTTTTCAAAACAGTGGCACTGAAATTAAACTTCTTATTACAACTTTCTTTTATGTTGCACAAAACTTGCAAAGGCATCATATAATTAATCATCATAATATCATGCATGGTCTTATATCATATAATAATTTACCATATCACTATTATGCCATGCTTACAAATTTATTATGAAGTGTCAATGTATGTTAATACCACTTACTCACAAAATATTCATGTAATGCACACTTTCACATAACATGTAATTCTTGTGTTGCAGTTGAGTACTTTACTTACCTTCTGCCCAAAATATAATTCACCGTGTAACAAGTGGTGTCTTAGGTGTTGATGTGATTATCCTAACAATGGCATGGATTTCTCATCATAATGAAGGCAGTAAGACATTGAACTCTCATATAAAAATACCCATAAAACATCATATCAAATTTCATATCAAAATCATGCCTAAAATGCCTTAAACCACCTAGATCGAGCGTTAGATTTATCTTAGACACTTAGAGAAATTTTGACAGAGTTTCCCCTTAATTTTAGCTATCCTCAAATATAAAAATCATCCAATAATCAACATCAAATAACCTGCCATAACCATATATCCCAAATACCAACATAATTCATCATAAAGTTATCATATACCGATTTTGATAAAATTCTAATTTCCTAGATCATCACCCAAATTAAATGAGTCTCCACATCTATTCAAACATTTATAAACATATCTACCCTCTTATAAACTCCATAAAATAACCAAAAATCAGCTTGTAATCCAAGAACCCCAAAAACCTCATAAAACACAAAATTTCACTTACTGAGTAAATTTTCGGCGAAAACAATCTCTTCAAGCTTTTCTAAACCTCAAACCACTTGGAAACCACCAAGAAATATCTTTAAAAAGATAAAACACCATAGATAAGCTCTTAGCATAATTCAAAAACATAGTTTAACTTCCAAGTACAAGAACTTACCATAAAAAGGCTAGAACTAAGCTTAATCCACTTCTTTGGCTTTGATTTCACTTGGATCTCCTTAGAATTTCTTCAAACCAGCCAAGAAATGGTTTTTGGTTTTATTTTCTCTCTGTTTTTCAGAGTAATGGTCGTGCAAAGTGATAAGGTTGATGAAAATCCCTTATTTTCAATGATTTGGCCTTATTGTGTCAAAATTTGACACCTTTCATCTCATCATTTCACCTTTTGACTTATGAAAACCTTATCACTTCAATAATTTCGACTTAATCATATGCTAGGCCTACTATAATTATGTGTAAAACACTCACACCAAACCTTAGGTCCATATGATTTCATACCCAATAGTTATGCTTACCCGATGAAGCGTAGCGCACTTATGCTAAGCTCGTTTTGACTTTGCATCAATACCACTGATTATGTATACCTCCCATCAAGAATTGATCTAATGGTTCTAAAACCATTTTTAATTCATCAATGAGACCTTAATCATACCTCAATTATATTTGGTAAATCCATAAATACTCAATTTTACACCGAAATACTAGTAATCGACATTGTACTAGTTTTTCACTACTTAACCTATTTTGCCTTCTATATCTCACTTTCATCACTTAATTCCATGCCTTGTCCATATTTTTCATACTTTCTTATATCTTGAGCACATAAAACACCCATAAAAGACAACTCAAATGCCACAAGGTTAATAATATTGAGCATACATATAGACATCACATACACAACTTTTATACTTATACATGAAAACACTTATAAGAATATGCATATGCTCAAATTATACATATTGTATGATATGTAATGCAATGCAATCATGTGATTATTGGCTATATTATATCAAAATAATGTGGGTGCTACACCTACCCAATAGACCTCAGCCAAACCTTCCGGTCATGGGTAGAGTAAAATCCACTGCCCAAAAAAAGAAAGCTTCCAACCCTTCTAACCAGCCTACTCCTCAGGCTGGAATTCCCTCGACTAGTGGTTGGGAAGGAAATATTCCTGACCCAAACATTCAAACTCGTGCTCAGACCCGAAACGCCATTCAACCAGATGTTGAATGGTACATCGCACCTGTCAGCCGGGTAACGATCAGGATGATCGCCAATTACATCAAAAAATATGGACACCCTGGGGTGACACTAGTCCAACCTACTCAAGACCAATGGGTGAACTTTCCTGGAGGCGCCTTCAGCGCCTGGTCACGGTACCACATCGAGGCAGAAGCTACCCTGCCTCTTCATCCTTTTTTCCAGGGGTGGCCAATTACTTCGGGGTCACCCCTTTTGAAATAACTCCCAACGGATAAAGAATGCTTGCTGCACTCTATATCCTCTATAGCCATAAGAAATGGTCCATCCCTACACCACATGAGGTCAACTATCTTTTCGACCTAAAATCTAACCCCAACCAAGAAAACACGGGGTTTTTCCACTTTTGTCACTAGGAGATAGGTTGCACCTTCCTGACAGACACCACTCATATCTCGAACGTGGGGAAGTACCACCAGGAGTACTTCCTGACGACTAACATGGTCGCGAACAACTTGGCCTTCACTCAAGGAGGTAAATTCTTTGTACCATTGGTCGTTTATATTTCTTCAATTTTTTGTTGCATTTCCCTTAGAAATTTAATGCATTTCAGGCCCATGGTTGCGACCAGACCCTACTCCAGACATGGAGATGCAATCAGCCCTCCTGGCCAGCATGACCGACATAGATAAAAGTGTCAAACAGCTAGTCACAGAGGCCAACTTGAGGTTGGTCGGGCTTTTGGCCCTTCATCAGGATGTCAGGGAGTCAACAGTGGGGAGTGCCACTGGCAGAGAGGTTCCTGAGCAGCACCCAGATGTGTCACAACCCCCTCCAAGGAGGGCCTTTGGAGTAATAATCAAGGAACCCTCCAGCACCCCGCGGGCTGTTGCTCCCCCTGCCCCAACGGGAAAGGGAAAAAAGAAAGCCACCAAACCTCTCGAGCCCCTCGACGAATCTTCGGATGAGAATGGTACTGATCTCTTGCTCTTAGATTGTTGGCCAATTCCCTGTCACTTATTTGATGGGGATGACAATTTTAAGTACGCTCCCAATTTAGATTCAGACTTCTTCATGTCAGAGAGTGAGTGTAACACTAGTAGAGTATATATTGTAGCGACCAGTAATGGTAGCTTGGGTATTTCACTTACAATTTTCTTTGTTTCTTTTCCTGACATAACATACTCAATAGTTTATACTATCTCACTATTCGTGTATTTGCTTGTCTTACAGACATGGACTCCGAGAACGTGTTTGACATATACAGTGCCCCTGAGGCTCCCGAAGCTCCCTCGAGCAAGAAGAAAATGAATAAGAGGCATCCCGGGGAAAGCAGTAAAATGCCTCAGGCCAAGAAAGCCTGTACTGGAGGCCCTTCGGCAGACGGACCCTCAGTAAATGTAACACCACCTCCTTCTCCTCACGAGCAGCAAACTCCCCCTACTCCTGTCGGGTCGACACCTTCTCCATCGACCCCAACTGACCAGACTCAGCAGGCTGCTCCTGCTTCCATGGGGAGCGACATATCGAGTCGCGCCTTGAGATCGGTCAAAGACAGGGTGGCCAAAATTTTGAAGCACGAACGTTGCCGAGAGGCGATGGCTTCAACGGAGATGATGGACGTCGACTAGATCTTAACCCGCGCATTGAATGAGTTCGCCAATGTAAGTTATCTTTTTCTGTAGAGACATCCCCTTTTATATTTTACAGTCAGTCTAACCTTTGCTCTGATCGCAGGCAATGCTAACCCTTACTGCCGGTTGGCTTCGTTCGGGTGCCGTCACTAAGCAGTCCAGGACTTTGGAGCAATGACACATTGAAGAACCCAAAGCTGCCGAAGCAAAATACGTTGAGTAGCTTGAGGCAGTGCTTGGGGAGAAGAAAAAACTGGCTGAGGAGCTAAGGGAGAAGCAGACTGCTCTTGATAAGGCCATCGAGCAAAAAGACAACTTCAAGGAGTCTAACCGTATCAACTATCATGAGGCTAAAAAGCTTGAGCAGGAATTGGCTGCGAGTAGACAAGAGACTACAACCTTGGAGGGCTGGATCGAGAAGCTTGAACAAGCCAACGCCAGCAATTTGGAAAGGTACAAGAACGCCACGGTTAAGTGTTTTTATGACTTCTGGAAACACAACCAAAAGGATGACTTCAGCTACCTTCCTGAGTGTGCTAGGCATGCTGAGATAGCCCGCTGCGTTGCTCGACTGGCAGAAGAAGAGAGAGCAAGGGTACCTGCCTCGCCCGAAATCTCCTTGGCAACTGGCGTGGACGGGGCGGACAATGAAGCTACAAATGCCGTTGACCAAGGCACCCCTCAAGATCCTCCAGCCTCGTAGTCTGCAATTTTTCTCTTTTAATTTTTCACGTACACGTCCTACAGGTCGTGATGTAAAGACACTTATTTTCCAATTTACTATTTATTGCTGCATGGGCAGCTTTTACTTTTAATTGAACAATTACATCCGAGCAGCGACTGCTCGCGGTGTAGAAGGATACATTTTTATATTATAATATATTTTCATCTTATTATAACATCTGTTCGCATGACCGAACTTAGCATAGTACTTTGGTTTGATTTAACAAAATACAAAATTTTGAAAAATACTCTAAGTACCCTAGCATGCTTTCACTTATTTTACTTATGTGTTTACATACCTTTCGATATGCTTTGCTTACTAGATACCTTATATGCCCCCCAAGTGATCGAGGAGCTTTAGGTACTTGGTCACTTGCCTTAACCAAAATCTGTTTGAACAATACTGCTCGTAGCAAAATAATTAAGATTGTAATACAGCAAAACAACACACGTAATGAGCAAATACTTGTATAAAATACAATAATTGGAAAGAATGACTGGTTGCGCACAGTCCCTTATATTTCTCGTAGTAAATGGACAAAACGTGTATGTATGAGTGATCAAAAAGATCTTACACTTATAAGCGATTAGTCACATAAAATGACCAACCCTTTTTCATAACTTGTAAAAAGTAAAATTAATACAAGCCAATCGTTTAAGAAGGATTATTCATTGATAGTACTTGCGCAGGTATTCTCCATTCCAATAGCGAGGAACGAGATCTCCGTTTAAGCGAGCAAGTTTATAGGTGCCTGGGTGAAGGACTTCTTCAATCTGGTATGGTCCTTCCTAATTAGGTCCGAGTACTCAAGCAGCTTGGTCGCGGGTGTTTAGGAAAACTCTTCGAAGTACTAGATCTCCAACATTGAATTTCCTTTCTTGCACTTAAGAATTGAAATACCAAGCGAATTTTTGCTGGTACGCAGCTACTCGGTGTTGGGCTTGCTCACGCTTCTCATCGACCAAGTATAGGGATTCCATCAGTAGTTGGTTATTCACGCCTTGATCGTACGTTATTCTGTGATGCGAAGGCGGATCTAACTCAATAGGCAACATAGCCTCATATCCATAAGCTAAAGAGAATGGATTATGGCATGTTGCTGTTCGATGGGAAGTTCTGTACGACCAAAGGACTTCAAGCAATTGTTCTGGCCACGCCCCCTTAGCTTCTTCTAGTCTTTTCTTCAGTGTATCCTTTAGCATTTTGTTGACTACTTCGACTTGTCCATTTGCTTGGGGATGAGCGACTGAAGAAAAGCTCTTGATAATTCCATGCCATCTGCAAAAATCCGTGAATAAATCACTATCGAACTGGGTGTTGTTATCCAAGACAATTTTCCTTGGCAATCCATAGCAACAAACGATGTTTCTGATCACAAAATCTAGCACCTTCTTGGTCGTTATGGTTGCGAGTGGCTCGGCTTCGGTCCATTTAGTGAAGTAGTCGACGACAACCACAGCATACTTGACGACGCCCTTCCCTGTGGGCAAAGCTCTAATTAGATCTATGCCCCAAACTGCAAACGACCACGAACTTTGCATCTGTTTAAGCTCATTAGGGGCTGCTCATGGGATTTTGGAGAACCTCTGGCACTTGTTGCACCTCCGTAGAAACTCCATCAAGTCTTCATTCATCGTGGGCCAGAAGTATCCTTGCTCAGGATCTTTTTTGACAAGCTTTGCCCCCAACGTGGTCTCCACAAAAGCCTTCGTGTACCACTTTCATTAATTCTTTGGCCTTTTCTTTTGAAATACATCTGAGGAGTGGAATTGAGTGTCCCCTTCGGTACAAGATTCCATCGACCAGGATATACCTAGCATCTTGTCGCTAAAGGGTCCTAGCTTTGTTTCTGTCTGGTGGTAACACGCCTTGCGTCAGATACTCTATATATGGTGCCATCCATCTATCTGCCATCTCGATCATCATAGTGGTTTCCTCTTATTGGATGTTTGGCATAGATAGTGGCTCAACCGGCACTATATTCAGAGTATCTGCATCCTTTGCACTTGCTAATTTGGCCAAAGCATCAGCATTGGAATTCTGGTCGCGAGGTACTTGCTAAAGGGTGTATTTGTCGGACTGAGCCAATAAATCTTTTTTTTTGTTTAAATAGGCAACCATCTTTAAACCTCGTGCCTGTTATTCTCCCATGACTTGATTTACCACCAGCTAAGAATCACTGTAGATGTTGAGCACCTTTATATTCATGTCCCTGGCTAAATGCAACCCAGTGAGTAATGCTTCATACTCGGCCTCGTTGTTAGAAGCAGTGAAGTCAATCCTGATTGCGCAGTGAATCGACGCCCTTCCAGTGTTATCAATATCACTCCTACTCCGGCGTGGCACTCATTAGAAGAACCGTCTGTAAATAATTTCCACGAGGGAGCTTGGTTTTGACACTCAGGCTCATTAGGCTCTTCAATCCGCTCGCTATCTGTAAGTTCAGTGAACTCTGCAGTGAAGTCATCCAGGGCTTGCCCTTTTATCGCTTCTCGCGGCGAGTAAGATATATCGAACTGCCCAAGTTCGACTGCCCATTTTAACAATCTACCTGTAGCCTCTGGTTTTTGTAGGACTTGTTGTAGAGGCTGGTCAGTCAAAACCGTGATTGGGTGAGCTTGAAAGTAAGGCCGCAGCTTCCTGAAGGCCAAAATTAGGCAATAGGCTAGCTTCTCGATGGGCAGGTACCGCTGTTCTGCTCCAATTAGCCTTTTTCTTACATAGTAAATAGCCTTCTGCACGCCTTATTCCCCCCTTACTAAAACGGCACTAGCAGCATATTCTGTGATCGCCAGGTAGATGAACAAAGTTTCTTTATCGACAGGCTTTGACAGGATGGGTGGTTGCGCCATATGAGTTTTTAATGCTTGAAAAGCCAGCTCGCACTCCTCCGTCCATTCAAACTTTTTGTTGCCTCTAAGTAGATTAAAAAATATTCTAAATGAATCTACTAAGAACGACAATTCTTCTAGTTAAACTTTGAACATCCTTAATCTTTGTTGGCGATTTCATGTCGATCACGGCTTTAATTTTCTCAGGATGTGCTTCGATTCCTCTCGAGTTAACTATAAATCCCAAGAACTTCCCTGATCCTACTCCGAAGGAGCATTTAAGGGGATTCAACTTCATCTGAAATTTGTTCAAGACGTTGAAGCACTCTTGCAAATCCTTTATATGCCCTTCTGCTTTCTTTGACTTGACCAGCATGTCGTCGACCTAGACCTCCATGTTTGTGCCGACCAGCTCTTTAAACATGTGGTTGACTAGTCGCTGGTAAGTCGCACCAGCATTTTTCAAACCAAAAGGCATTACTTTGTAACAGTAAAGCCCTGTATAAGTCCGAAAGGTAGTGTGATCCTCATCAGGGGGATGCATACTAATCTGATTATACCCGGAGTATGCATCCATGAATGAGAGAATCTCATGCCCTGCAGTGGCATCGACCAACTGTTCGATTCTTGGGAGTGGGAAACAATCTTTGGGGCAAGCTTTATTCAGGTCTGTGAAATCCACGCACGTGCGCCATTTGCCATTCAGCTTGGGAACTAGCACGGGATTTGAGACCCACGATGGATAAAATGCCACCCTGATGAACCCATTCTCCTTCAGCTTTTTGAGTTCTTCTTTTAAGGCTTTAGATCTATCTTTGTCGAGCAGCCTTCTTTTTTGTTGCACTGGTGGAAAACTCTTGTCGATGTTCAGGACATGGCTGATGACTTGAGGGTCTATCCCGACCATGTCTTTTTGCGACCAGGCAAAGACTTCATGGTTTCTCCTTAAAAACTCCACCAGTGCGTGTTTTGTTGTTGTCTCTAAGTTTTTACTGACTTTCACAACCCTAGTCGGATTTTCTTCATCGAGTTGGACCTCTTTAAGTTCCTCGATGGGTCCAATTTCTTCCTCAAAATCCCCAAAGCGAGGATCCAAATCCCTATCCTCACTTTGGGCAACGCCCTATTTGGTGACATTATCACCCGAGTGGGCCTGAGCATCAGTTGCCACTTGCAACTCTTTTCTGTGAACATCTCTCGATACACCCTTCTTCGCCTTGGTGATCGAGGCGTTGTAGCACTCCCTTGCTTCCCATTGATTTCCCAATACGCATCCTAACCCTGCGTTTGTCGGAGATTTCATGGCGATGTGCCATATCGAAGTGATGGCCCGTAGGTTGACCAGAATTGGTCTCCCAATCACAACATTGTATACTGAAGGACAATCAACTACTATGAAAGTAGTGAGTAATGTCCTATTAGCAGGTGCAGTACCTGCTGTAACTGGAAGCCTAATCGACTCTATTGGGGCGAGCCCTTCACCGGAAAAACCATAGATGGTTTGGTTGCATGGCTCCAGGTCTTTGACGGACAGCTTCATTCTTTCCAGCGAAGACTTGTACATGATGTTAACTGAACTACCTGTGTCGACCAACACCCTTTTCACCATCATGTTGGCAATTTGTATGTCTACGACCAGCGGATCGGAGTGTGGGAATCGCACGTGCTGGGCATCGTCATCAGAGAAGGTTATCAATTCCTCCTCTGTTCGAGCCTTTTTTGGTGCTCGATCTTCCACACTCATCATCTTGATGTCATGGTCATGGCATAGGGTTCGAGCGTATCATTCCCTTGCCTTCCCACTGTCTCCTGCAAGATGTGGGCCTCCACAGATGGTGAGTATCGTGCCTGCCACAGGAGCTGGCTGTAGAGGTGGCGAGCATTGGCATGCAGGCGCCTGCTCATTGCCACCATGAGCCTCTCACTGAGACCCTCCTGCGGCTCGCACATATCTCCTTAAATTTCCCTGCCTGATCAAGAAATCAATCTCGTCTTTCAACTGGTTACATTCATTGGTGTCGTGCCCGTAGTCGTTGTGAAAACGACAGAACTTTGTCGTATTTCTCTTGGAGATATATTTCCTTATAGTTGTGGGTTGTTTGTAAGGCACGCTTGAGTTGGTCTCCTGGTAGACTTCAGCTCGGCTTTCAACAAGGGCTGTGTAGTTGGTGAATCTCGGCTCGTATCGATTGCCTTTGGGGCATTTACTCTTAGAAGCTGAGGGTTCATTGTTCGCTCGTTTTCCACCGTTCCTACCACTGCCATTCCCATTGCCATTGGGCTTTTCCGACCCGTCGGCGGCTTTGGCGGGTTCTTCCTGGGCCCCTTGTCTTTTGTTGGTGATTTCCCTTCGTTGGCAATCGCGTCTTCGAGCTTGATGTATCGATCAGCCCGATCCAAAAACTCTTGGGTACTTCTTACCCCATACTTTCTGAGGCTACTCCAGAGGGATGAATGGCGCCTAACTCTAGCAGTTAGCCCCATCATCTTACCCTCATCGCCCACTATCTTGGCTCCAGTTGCTGCTTGCATGAAGTGTTAGACATATTCTTTAAAGAGCTCTCCCTCTTTCTGGCGTATTTCGACCAGTTGGTTGGCCTCTGTGGGGTGTACGCGACCCGCATAGAACTGTCCGTAAAATTCCTTCACGAACATTTCCCAAGATACTATACTAGCAGGAGGGAACTTAAAGAATCACTCCTGAGCGGTGTCAGACAACGTCGCAGGGAAGATCCGGCAGCGGGCGTCTTCCGACACTTTTTGTATGTCCATTTGTATCTCAAACTTATTAACGTGAGATAATGGGTCTCTGTACTCATCGAAGTTCGGCAATGTAGGCATCTTGAACTTACAGGGGGTTTCGGCCGCACTCAATATGGAACGTTCATCCCCCGACCAGTTGTTGTACCGCCTAGTTCAGGGCATCAATCTGAGCCTGAACAGCTTCTGGGACTGCTAGGGCCACTGGTGACGGGGGAGCGTACTCGTCATGCCTCTCACGACGGTCGTTAAGTACGTCCCTTAGATCATCGTCTCTACGTCTCTGCTCGTTATCTCCTAGTTGACTAAAGACGTTTGGCTACCTGGGTTGCCCCCAAGCGTTGTGGCTAGCTGGCCTATTTTCTCTAGGTGGGGGGCTTCTGCCTCCACCTCTTTCTTCATTTCTTCGGCCAGCATTTCCTCTGTCAGAATCAGCTTCATTATAGTCATGGCCATCTCTGAATTATGGCTGACTACAGCGTGACCGGCTGTTCACGCTATTTTCTCCTCGGGCTGGCATTTCCCGAGCGTCAGGGGGAGGCCTGCGCTAGTTGTTGGGTCCCCGTGCATTTTTATACCGTGGGGGGCCTCTGACCGCAGAGCCTGACTCGATGTTCCTCCTGTTGGCAGAAGGACCCTGCCCCCTGCTCGGTGGATTTGGCTCTTCGTCCCTTGGTCGTCTAGGGCTACGGGGTGGCTGCCCTGCCCTATTCTGCCTCGGACGCTGGGGATTGCCTCAACTAGCCTGGGTTGGAGGCTGCTGCTCAGGATCCCTAGGCAGGACATCATCCTGAGCCATAGGCGGCTGCTCTGGCCTTTGAGGGCTTGCTAGCTGAAGCGGAGAGCTTGGATTGGGACCTCTTTGAGGTGGTGCATTTGGTGGCTAATTTGGCTAGGAGGCTGGTACAACTTGACTCCTAGCCAGTTGAATGGCTGCTTCAAGGGCGGCCATGGCATCCCTCTGCCGACGATCCATTTCCGCCTGCTGCTCACTCAGCTTTTGGTGCTGGCGTTCTATTTCTCTTTGTTGCTGCTTCATTGTCTCCGCATCATTCTCCTGATTGGCCCTCAAATTAGCCAACTCATCTTGCAACACTCCTAGCGTTGCCCTCAGTGTTTCGGAATCTAGTTCCTCCTCATCAAACTCCAAATGTGGTTCATTCTCGGCCACATTTGGGGGAGGAGGTTGGGATGGTGCAACGCCAGTATCCTGTCCAGTCTTCTTGGATGTTTTCGCCATCAGATTTTGTAATGACCCACTACTCTAGACTTTTGGACCATTAACGAAACTATACATACAAATCCTTAATAAACTTACATTTGCGAAAATACCATAACTTTATTAGAAAAACTTGTAGAAATAAGAGTTACTTACATAAAATATCAAGAAGGATATGGGATCCCATTGTCTTTAAAACAAAACATAATTTAAAATGCGGAAAAATACATGTAAAACCATAAAAAAGGTAAAACAAGACTACATCCTCGAAAATCGAACTCTCGACCCCTTGAATCCATTCACCACCGATACACATTCTCCCAAGCATCCACGAATCTTACCACCACTATAGCTATTTTCCTGCACATATAAACAAAAAGGAATGAGCCTAATGCCCAGCAAGGAAAATCTAACACATAGTTCATATACATGAATTTCATAAGAAATGTAAAAACATAACATAACACTTATAACATACACATACTATAATGGCCATTATTACTTGGGGTCCCATAGACTAAACAAGTCATATGCCCATTAGATTAGTGGGGTCCTACTAGCTAAGTAGGTCATATGCCCATAATCTATTTGGGGTCTTGTTAGTGATATGGGTCATATGCCCAAGCCTACATACATACATTTCATAACATAAAAACATAAGATAACACATATAAAACATATAACATATGAATTATATCCTATTTTCCTTACCAAAGTTACCGGGATGTGAGGACAGAGTTGGGACTTTTGGAACACTCCTAAAACCATATATAACATGGTGAGTAGATTTGAAGAAAAAGAAATGAAAGGAATGGAAGGACTAAACGTTTGAGAAACATACTTACCAAAACCTTTTTGCTTAAGAACTTAGATTTCCTAACCAAAATAAAAACTAAGGTTAAAAGCTGAGTAGAAGACTATGAGAACTTGAAAGAAAAGTACAGAATTGAACTAGAGTTTTGGGTTACCTTGAAGACTTGTAAGACCAATCTACACCTCAAACCGAAATACTATAAAACCTTACTTCCCAAAGTGTTTGATAAGCTTATGATTCCCCAACCCAGGTGTTTACACTCTCACACTCACTTAGCACTTGCAGCCTCTGAACTTAGAGAAAAAAGTGAATAATGGCTGGGTACTAGGTCCTATTTATAGAGTTTAGGAATGAGAGGATCTGAATTTTACTTGAATAAAAATAATAGCTTTTTAGGTGAAAATAATTTGAGTAATCGTTCAGCAGAGGCTGAAGACTCGTTCAAAAAGGTGCTGGACTTATCAAGAGGTTGAATGGCTGAATGGAAAACAAATTCAAAATGTTTCAAAATATGCTGAAGGAGGCGATATATCGCCCCCTGTAGGCGATATATCGCCCCCTGTAGGCGATATATCGCCTGGGCCAGTATGCCTGAGGCAGTCGTGCATCGTCTCGTGTTTTCCGTATCTACGTGCTGCGATATATCGCCCCCTATAGCTGCGATATATCGGCACACGCTGATTATTTAAACACGAAATTACACATTTTTAGATAAGTTTGAATGGAGTAAACAACCTTGACTAACCCTTAAATGTATTCAAAGCTGCTGACTGACCTTATAGCATTCAAACTTTTACCCTTATTTAATCCTCAAAATACTTAATCCTTAATCATCCATACATAACATGTGCTTAAAATCCTATTGGTCCTTATCTAAACCTTATAGTATAATAAATATTATCCTTAATATCAGTCATATAATCAAACCTTAGGTTAACATTAATATTCTTAAACTATAGGTTAAACTTAGAAAATCTACAAGTACTACTATGAATGTCCAAATAATTCCCGGTCTGAACCAAAAATCCACAGTTACAAGGATAATGTTATAAATACTATAATACTACTATCTAACTAGCTAAGTAAAGTTCTTGGACTCTACAGAT
This sequence comes from Humulus lupulus, assembly GCF_963169125.1. NCBI lineage: Eukaryota > Viridiplantae > Streptophyta > Magnoliopsida > Rosales > Cannabaceae > Humulus > Humulus lupulus. Next base: position 82,417,227 of record NC_084800.1, read on the forward strand.
TTTTTCACAGTTTTTTGTCAAACTCTCAATGAAAGTACCAGAATGTTGACCCACGATTTGGCCAAAGACACAGAGTCAAATATACAACAAAAGATAAAACGGCAAGTAAGAAAGATAATCCAATGGAAGAGAGGAAAATACCAAGGATTTATAGTGGTTCGGCCCCAAAAGATGGTAATGACCTACGTCCACTTAGTGCTATTATTAAGATTGAATCTCAAAGCCGTGATCAAAGAACTAGAGTTCTTGAGTTTCATAAACCTTGGAAGAAATACAATAAAACGATGGATAATTGCACTATAGCTCTCTCTTTTTCTCTATCTAGCAAAAAGATTTATGAATCAAAAAGTCCCTTCCTTAAGCTATTTCATGCATATTTATAGGCTCCAGGAGGGTTACACGGGCCAACATGCCATATCTTTCCTTAATAACCGCGTATCAAGGTCATAATGAGGAAATATTCAATGTATTAATTATAAGATTATAGTGTAAGAAGGAAACAAATCAAGTTATACGACCAGCCTAGTCGTATCTAAAAGTTAAGCCCTGACAAAGCGGTGTGCTTCTGGTCGATAGTCGAGTAGTACTCTCTGCCACGTGTCAACTACGTAGGAGATATCCTTGACACGTCATCAGTAGCCCTTTTTTGGGTAAACAAAATCTAACAATAGAAAATAACAAGAACAAAAAATTTAAGCAAAAGAAATAAAATGCTCACAAAACCAAAAAAAAAAATAGGGAAGGAAAAACACTAATAAATTCTAAGAAAGTAACTTCTTTTTTTTTTTTTGCAAAGATGAGGAAAGACTAACTAAGTAACAAAAAAAATTAAAGTAATCCTACAAACACATAAAAAAAATCGCACAAAAGTAAGATATAAAAAAAAATGTAACAAATCTTAAACACAAAATGAAAACTAAACTAGCAAAAGATAAACAACCAATTTTATTTTTTTAGATTTAATAAATAAAATAAAATAAGCTATCAATAATAAATTAACAAACTAAATACACACACAACAAGCTTTTAATTTTTTTTTGCAACAATAATAAATAAAAAGAGGTTAAAAGAAAACTAACAAAATAAACTAAGAAAAATAACAACAAAATAAACTAAGAATGAAACTAAGAAAAAAAAAGGATAACAATATTTTTTTTTAACACAACAATGACACACAAAAAAAAAACTAAAAATGAACATTAAAAAAAATAATAATGATTTTTTTTAGGGTAAATGAGATAAATCTAAAAAAAAAATCCTAGAGAAATATACACAAAAAGAAAATGATAGAATTACTTACCTCTTTTACAAAATTAATTGAAAAACTTTTTTTTCACTATTACCTCCACGGCAACGGGGCCAAAATTTGTTTAACACCCAAACGTGACTTCCACTTAGCGGTAGTCGTAGTATAGATCGGGCGGTCGATTACACAAGGAGACAAAGAAATAAAGTTAATTAATAAATAAAGTTTAAGAGATAAATAATGTGAGGAAAATAGAACAAGTGATATTTTTGTTGTTTTTGGAAATTTAAAGATTAGAAATAAAGATAGATTAAATTGTGATGTAACAATAGGTAACAAGTAGGGAAGGATCGAGAGTCACTAATATGCATACTTGTTTATTTGGATCTTTGATTCATAAAAATTACACAAATGAGAAGTTCACATCTCAATTATTCATTTGGAAGATTTAACATTGAATCACAAATATGTTTTACAAAAATGTATTCAAGTGATTATTATATTTTACCATGGAAAGATGAGATAAATCTTATGAGAAATCTAAAAATGACATTATACCATTGGCAATAATGTAATAAAAGATTGGACATAAAACCTAACACAAATATTACTTTTACTACTTATAAAATACATAGAAAGAGCATAACTAATTCTATATAGATTTTAGCAAAAGTAAATATATATGAATGAGATTGAGAAAATGATAAAGATATTATCTATATTATTTTCACTAATTTGATAATACATAGAAAGTGCTTGACAAAAATCTATATACTATTAGTAAACATAAATATAGATAACAAAATGAAGAAATAGAGATGAAAGAAAATAAATCACTTAAATATATAAACTTTAAGCACATGGTGAATCAAAAATATCAAATAAAGTCATAGTGCATATAGGATCATCCTAACCTTCTTAAGAAGGTTAGTCTATTATGCTAGACATTCTCATGAAATTCTAGAGAGAAAATATGAGAAATGAGACTAAAATTTGGTAGAGTTTTGCTACCTAAAACTTACATAGAAAATGTGAACAAAGAGTCCCTATTTATAGAGGGAGAAAATGATTAAAAATAAATTAAACAAAAAAATGGGGTTTACAAAATAAATCTGAAATATTAATAATAAAATATGATTTTAAAAAATCAAATCTTATTATAAATATTAACCTAGTTATTTTTGTGTATGGTCAAAATACCATTTTTCTAAAGCACAAAAAAAGATGAGCTTTAAAGCTCAAAATGGAAATTTTGCAAGGCCCAAAACCCACAAAATATGGGTTGAAGGTGGCTGGTGGCAGAGGTGGGTTTTGACCCATTTCCAGCCAATGGAGAGGCGCCACATGGCAGTGGCTGGGAGAGCAGAAGGCAGATGGGCTGGAGGTGCTTCGGATGGGCTTGCTGTGAGTTGGGCCTTCGTTTGGGGTGCTGGGCTTGTTGAGAAGCTGGGAAAGGAGTTGATGCTGCTTGTTGGGCTTGGAGGGAAGCTAGGCCTGCTGGAAGATGTCATTGGGCGTTGGGGGCTTGGAGGGCTGCACTGAGGAGGCTGAAGCTACGTTGGGCACATGGCTGGGACACATGGCATGTGGGAGAAGTGCCACTTGGCGCTGCAAGTGGAAGGAGAGAAGAGGTGGATTGGGCTTGGGGTCTTTTGGGCCAAATTTTTGGATTTCATGTTGCAAAAATGCCAACTTTTTCTCATTTCTTCAATTTTATTTATTTATTTATTTCTTCTTTCTTTTCTTTTTTTACCAAAATGAAACTTTAATTCCTACAAAATAACAATAAATTAAATTATAATTAAATATTTTCATTTATAAAATAAATGATATTAATTCCATGAAAATATTAATTAAACTTAATTTATTTTGATCATTAAAATCAATAAATATGCATTTTTCACCATTAACCAGACCATCAATTCATCACCACCACTGATTCTTCTTCGCTTAGGATCAGTTATGAACATCTTTTCCTCTAAACAGAGAAGTTCTTTACCATGTCCCTTAGTATTCCTAGTACAACCATGTCCATGGAGACCCGCATCTCCAACATCTAACCCCTCTTGAGAATCACAGAAACCAATAGAAGAGCTCCCTCCTTCATAATGAGTATTGCCTGGAATCTTTAATCCTCTTCGATGACCACTTGATTGAATACCTTCCAATCTGGTAGAATCAAAGGCCACATTATTCACACCAACATGCCCTCCCACCGGTGACAAATCATAAATGCCATTCTGAAGCCATTTGGACCATATTGTGATGTTAGTGCACCTTGGTGTAGATCTCATCCAACTATCATATGGCTTATCTATACATTCTAGAGGTTGATCGAAAATGAGCTCACAAAAATTCTCTAAATGTCCAATTAAGCCACAAATGAAACAAAATATTGGAGCCCGTTCGTATTTGAAGTTTATCCAAAACCACTCACCCTCGGTCTTCCTGATCTTCATTCTCCTTCTTAATGGAACCTCAATGTTGATTTTGACACGGACTCGCAAATAGTCCCTCCATAATCCACAGAAATTGTTCGGATCCGATTCAAGAAATGTACCAAGATAATTCTCAACATCCTAAACCACTATCTCAGCCATAAACCCAGGACACATATCATGAATTTGAACCCAAATGTCCAGATGATGAAGTTTTAACAATCTAGGATCGTCATTTAGATTCAATCTTTTGAGAATCAATTGAGCTCGATTACATGTCCAGAGGCTACTGAATGTCTAACTCATGATAAAATTGGAAGATGTAGAGGTTACATTCCAATTCTTTAACATATAATCCATGCCCTGGCTTCCATAATGTTGTCATCATGTGCTGCACAACATGAAAATCTAGTGGTTTGTCCACCAAGAACCTTCCCACTAAACACCATCTAGCATCAAGACCAGAGATTTCGGCCCCTACCGTGTTGTAGTAGAGACCGCCCTATTCTTCTTCTTAAATTATGATCCTAGCATAACTTTCCTCCAAATCTTGAATACTCCGATCGAGCAAACCCATATCTATAGACACGAAACACACCAAAAAAACCCTACCCAAAACGCACAACCATGTCACACAGACAAGACAACGATGGAAAACACGAGTAAAATCCTTCGCAAAAATGAACCCAAACAGAGCCTCTCTCTCTACTTTCTTTCTCAATATTGTTTTTTATCTCTCCTCTATCCATTTTTTCTCCATAGTAATTTTTTTGAGTATATATAAAATAGTCAAATTAATATAAATGCAAATTTAAAAGAAAATGTAGCAACAAAAATAAAGATATAAATGTAATTGAGTTTAATTTGAGGACTAAAATGTATGATTAATAATGAAAGCATTTTTTCTTTTTTCTTTTCTTTTTTAAAAAAAAAAAGTTTAAGTAGAAAACAAAAAATTCCAAAAACTAATTTGGTGTGAAATTTGGTACTTTGTTGGAGCAAAGATTCCACACCATTTTGGTGTTTTGCACTAAAATAATGCACCTTTGGAGATGCATTAAGATCACCATCAACAACTGTAACACCCCAAACTCCAGGGACCGTTACGGTGTGCCTTGTAAACAGTGCTAAACTCGCTAACCGAGTCATTTGGCCAAAATCGTGAACTACGTATGATTAGAGGTTTAGGGATTAAACATTTTGGTTAAGAGGTAACGTTTCACTAGAACGTTTAGCATATACATTGGGATCCCGAAAATAAAGTTTAAGAGTTTATTACAGAAAATATTTACAACAGGCCGTTCTAAGCGGCAAAACAGGGTTCAACCCTAGTTCCACTTTAAACCTCGGCCGTGGCGGACGAGCAGCTGCATATGTACACGTCATCACCTAAGCTCTCCAACTCAAGGGTGGTCCAGCTTCCTCTTGCCTTTACCTGCACCACGTAGCACCCGTGAGCCGAAGCCCAGCAAGAAAACACAATATAACATGATATGATGTCAACTATAACCATGGTAACCATTTGGAACCAACGGTCCATCCAGATAGGTGACAATAGCCAAAAGTCACAATAATGAGCATCGCTCCTTCTAGCCATGTGACGATAGGGTCACCAGGGCTTAACCGACAAGTGATCCTTTCATAAGTTTGATTAGGACAGGTGCATGGTGAATGGTCACCAACATAACCTTCCTCCCGACTCTAGAGTCGTGCAATGGACAGCGTCCCTTGGCCATGTGACAAACAGTCACCGGGGTCATATACCTTGGCCATAAACATCTGGTCATAGACCAGGCAAGAGCTTATAGTTCTCATTGACCTTCCGGTCGGTCCAGCATTAATACCCCATATGAGTCATTCAATTCCGACCTCGATTAGATCTAATCTTTATTTGGCCCGGCGTTCACAACGCACTGCCACCTCTGACCCTTGGGTCGGTAAAGCACGACCAGTGCTCAGCCCGTGGTGAACTTAACTAATAAGTCACAGCTTCACAGACGGATCTGACACTATTGTCGATTCTGACTAATAAGCCAGCGCCATACACAAGTAAGCCATGCCACCAAACACATATCACATGTCCAATATCCATAACAAGGTATTTAGCATGCTTACTAACAGATACCAGTACAAATAGGACCATGCGCAACCACAGAGGCTTAAGCTCTGAACAATATCATACTCAGTATATAAAGCATGTCCTAATCGCATGTTTCTTATGCATCATGTGCAACATATTCAACAATCCAACATGCACCAACAACGGCCATGCATATCACGTTTAATAGCCAACCAACATGCATCAAGAATAGCCATGCATGTCACATATACACAGGGTGCAGTTTTCTTACCTCCGGTTCGAGTGAGAGTTAGAGTAAGAACGACCCCTGAGAACGATCGATCCTCAATCCTTTGACGGTCACCTAGTCATAACCAAAACAACCTCCAATTAATGAAAATTACCAAAAACAGGGTCTTAACCTAAACCCCACTCTCGGGACCTCGAAACATGCCCATACGGTGAGTAGATTCGATCCCGGGCCTTAAGAATTGAAACCCCAAGCCAAAAGCCCTTAAAAACACCCAAAACAGGGTTATGAGGAAACAGGGTAGCGCTACAGCGCTGCCCTTCTAGCGCCCCAGCGCTCAAGACAGAAACACAACCGCCCTACTGAAACCCTGTGTAGCGCTATAGCGCCCTCTGATGGGCGCTGTAGCGCTACCCCCAGACAGCACCACCCCTGAAACTTCCTTCTTCGATTTCCTCAATTCTAACTCGATTCCAAAGCTTCCAAATCCCATTTTTGGTGCCAAATGAACCCAAAAACCATCCCCACATGTCCTAGGGACCACAACCCCAAGAACCCTAGCCAAAACTCCAACCAAATCCCAAGTTTCCAACTCAAAAACCAGCTGAAACTTAACTTAGAAAACAGAGTAAAACCAGGAGTTCTAATGGCTAGAAACTCACCTTAATATTGGCAACACACCCTCTTCAATGGTGGAGCACAGCCCTAGCTTGGCTAAGCTTGGTTCCTTGGCTTAATCCCACAAACTGAGCTTGAAGATCCAAAAAGAAAAGAGGAAGAAAATCCATCGGGAGAGAAGGAAAAGAAAACTCTGTTTTTGATACTCTTCAACAGCCTCAATGGCTGATATATATCTCTTAAGGTAAAAAGACCTAAATACCCTTAGGTCTAAAATAAAACCTTAATAGCCACCAAGGGCAAAACTGTCCTTTCGCACCTATTTCATTAATCACATTTAACACCCTCCAACTCTCGCTATTCTCAATATTCCCAAATACCAATAATCCATATCCCATTACCCTTTAATTCCCGGTAATGCTCTAATCATTAAATTCACCCCGAGACTCACCCCGAGCCCCGAACTTATACCCGTTATGACTAGACCGAACTCTCGCATCTCATGATCGTCTCATGACGACTAGCTCGAACCAATCCACCTTATAATGTGGCTATATTAATTAATCACAATCATGCACCCAAATTATGCAATTACGCCCACAGCGGCCAAATTACCAGAATACCCTCACAATAACAAAGTCTCCCATATGCATGCATCCACCATCATATAATAATATAATTCACGTAAACATGCATATATTCATTAAATACTATAATAAATCAATTATGGCCCTCCCGGCCTCCTAATCAAGGTCCTAAACCTTATTAGGAAATTTGGGGCATTACAACAACTGGTATATGTCATTCTGATAATAGCTCTTTACTTGTTAGTTGGTAGACAAGAATCCAAATTTTACAGCCAATTATTTCTAATTTATAGTAACTAATTAATCACATGACACAATTGCATATTATTTAAGAAGATTTTAAGCTAAAGATACTCTCTATCTCTCTCTCATATTCTGATCTTATTCATCTATAAATAAGCACTTATGCTCATCATTGGAACAAACCAAAATAAGAGTGCATCTACAGAAACCATAACGAAATCATTGACCGCAGCTCTCTTTGCCATAACTTTGATGCTCTCACCTGTTTGGCTTAGTATTATGGCACAAGCAACTGTTGTCCCATCTTCTTCCTCTTCTTTTTCAATAAAAGGTCCCTTGAACTCCAACTACCATGGACTAAAACCCTCAGATACCATGCAGCCGGGCATGGAAGCTAGTTATCGAAAAGCTCCTGCAAGTATTCCAAATTCTAGTTTTAAAAAGTAAGATTTTTTTTCCCTTAAATATTATTGTCTTTCCTCCCTATGTATTGGGATATATTAATTAGCTAGTAAGACATGTTTATATGCAGGTTGAAGCCTAGAAAAATGGGGTGAAGTATCAAAGTGACAAGAACTTCCAAGATTTACACCCTCAAGTGACCAGTCAGTAACAAAGTGTGTTGGATCCACAAAGTTTATATATTCAATAATGTAATTCTGTATATACTTAATTTCTTCACTCGCTTTTCCTTTTTCTTGGGCTTGACTAAAGCCGACTACTTAATTAAGTGTTTCCTTCTTCTATGTTTTTTTTTGGGTGTATGTACGTGTGTGAAGTTGTGCTCAAACTACTCTCCCTTAATTTGTAATGTGATTGGCTTTTATCTATTATGTTTTTACATATCTTTATATATTATAAAGGGAAATTTGAGTTTTTATACTTAACGAGGGGTTTTAAGTCAAAATAAATGCTAGCATTTAAATTATGGGAAAATTACATCATACATGGTAATTTAAGAAAAAATTCGTTTTATACGGCAATTTAAAAAAATTACAAAATTACTGTGCTCCTCCATACTAGTATGTACATATATGATTTTTTCTCCCTACCCGTATCTTATTGATATGTAATTTTGAACCACCGTGTTTTTTTTTGTCAAATCAACTTTTATTTTGAATATTATATGTCAAATTACTTTAATATTTCTTGTCAAATCAATACAATTTTAATCTTATATTATAAACTATTTTAATTATAGTAATTTCTATAATATAAATATTACAATTTTCATATTATATATTTAAAAAAAAGTCTCAATAGTTTAATTTTTTTTGTCTTTTTCTCTCGTGGAATAAATTCATCGATACTTTTGGTATGATAATAATGATAATAATAATAATTACAAATAAATTTATTTTTCTTATACATATTTAAAATAAATATAATTATTAATATTAAATAAATATTTATGCTTACATAAAATATTATATATTTAATCAATATAATCTATTTCTTTATTAGTTGTTACAACTTTTTTTTTAAATATATATATTACTTGTTTAATGCAATTTAACATTTTTGTATATACTAATTATAAAATTCTTTTAGTTACAAACTTAGTTTATTATATTTTTGTTACAAATATGTTAACTAAATTCACAACTTACTTTTTAAAAATATTAGTCACAAATATAATTTTTTTTAGTTATAAAATTAGTTATGTAAACCATTGTTACAAAAATAAAAAAATTTAGCAACGAATTATTCTGTAAATGTTGTCTTCAAAAATGTAAAATTTGTTTACAAATCTGTAAAACTTGTTTATATATTTGTAAATGTTGTTTACAAAAATATTTTTATGTAACTGGTTTACGCATCTGTAACACATGTTTACGAATTTGTAATGGCTATTAACAAAAAAAAAGTTGTATTTCACTGCTACTCTGTATTTACACTTTTGTCATTCCGTGTTTTTCATGAAAATTCCGTATTTTTGTAATTTACCGTATTTTTCATATTTTTTTAAATGTTAATGTATTTTTGTGAAATTCCCTAAAATTTATCTCTTTAAATAATATTAAAAGATGAGTAATTATTAAAATAATAACAAGATGTTACAAATTAGTAACGTTGTCTTACGAATAATATTGGGAGAATATATAACTATTAAATTATCAAATTAGTAAATTTTTATTACAATTATGTTAAGTAAATATATAAATTATTTATGCAACTATTAGTTGAAAAATATAATTTTATTTGTGAATTAGTTTTGTAAAATTTTGTTACAAAAATAGACTTTTTTTGTTATGAATTAATTTGTAATTGTTGTTTACAAACTATTTACTTATTGTAATAGTTTTGTTACTACTTGTTACAATCTTGTAACATATTTATACTTTTTAATGAGTTTTAGTTATTGCATGTAACAATTTTATTATTAATTGTAATAGTTTTGTTACTACTTGTTATAATATTAATATTAGTTGTTCTAACATCTAACATTTTTGTAAATATTTAGTTACAAAAATTGAATATTTTACTTATAAAATTAATTATGTAAATCATTGTTACAAACATGTTAAAAAAATAAAAGAATTTGTTACTATGATAATGAATTTTTAAATTAGTAAATTAATGATGACCAAATTTTAAGTATTAAAATCTATATTTATTTGTTTGTTAAAAAAAATAATATTTATTTAGATTAGTTTTCACTAGTAACATTTTATTTTATGAATATTTTTTTTTGTTCTCATTAATTTAGTTAAAAGAGAATATGTTAAAAAAAATCAAACCAACAAACTAATTTATAGTGATAGATTTGGTCATATTATAATATTATTAAATAATTGAAGTTATTAGATTCGTCTTTATAATACTAATAATTAATAATTATATTATTAATTTCTAAAAATATTAATAATTTATTATGAAAAAAAATTATATGTGTTATAGAATGGGTTTGTGTGTCATATTTACCAATAGATTATTTATTAGTTGGCATCATTTGAGTGTCGTATATTTGTAATTAATTACAATTACCGTATATTTAGACTTTTTTTATTAACTTGCGGCATTTATGCAAATTTCCCTTAAATTATTTCAAAAAAAAATGTCAATTCTTTTGACAATACCTAAAATACCCCTCTCATAATTTTTCCCATCCACTTCCTCTTCTCTCTTCCCGCTCTCTCCCTCAACCCATTCCTCTCAACTCCCTCTCTAGAAAAAAAATCCATGGGCAAGGTAAAATATAATAGAAATCAATGTAGCAGCAAGTATTCCTCACTTAGCACACTAAAATACTACATTTCGAACAGATCTGGGCATGATTTTTGGGGTTTATTTTGCGTTTTTTTTTTTCAGATTTGAAACTTTGAAATCTGCAGAAAATCAACGTGGTTCGATGGTGCTCGATGTCAGCTCAATGGGACCTTCAAAATCAAGATTTTCATGAAAAAATCGATGTTGCTTGATGGTGGTTCAATGGTGGTTTGATGATGTTCGATGCGATTCTTGCAAGATACGTAATTTTTCACTCGGGTGTCCGTTTGGGGTGATTTTTTTTTTATTTTGGGCATTTTTTTCAAGATCTGCATGTTTGAGATATGTATATACATATTTAGAAAATTTTAATCTTGAAAAAAATGACAAATGCAAAACATACCTCATGTTCAAGATATGTTTTGGTTTGTTTTCTAGTTATAAACTTTGAAAATGTGTATGTGAACATCTAAAACGTGTAGATCTCAAAAAGATACCAAAAATAAATAAAAAATAATCACAAACGGACACCCGAGTGAAAATTTTTGTCTCTTACAAGAATTGTATCGAACCACCATCGAGCAACGTCAATTTTTTCAAGAAAATATTGATTTTGAAGGCCATCGAACACCATAACCATCGAGTTAGGCATGATTTTTGAGTTATTTTTCAGATCTAAAACCCTGAAATATGTAGAAAATTGACTTTGCTCGATGGTGCTCGATACCAGCTCGATGGGGCCTTCAAAATCAAGATTTTCATAAAAAAAATCGACGTTGCTCGATGGTGGTTCGATGCAATTCTTGTAAGAGACATAATTTTTCACTCGAGTGTCCATTTGGGGTGATTTTTTTTTATTTTGGGTATTTTTTTGAGAACTACACGTTTTAGATGTTCACATACATATTTTCAAAGTTTAGAACTTGAAAACATACCAAAATATATCTTACACATGAGGTATGTTTTGCATTTTTTTTTTCAAGATTTATATTTCCCAAATGTGTATATACATATCTGAAAGGTGTAGATCTTGAAAAAATACCCAAAATAAAAAAAAAAATCACCCCAAATGGACAACCGAGTGAAAAGTTTATCTTACAAGCATCGCATCGAACACCATCGAATCTCTATCGAACCACCATCGAGCAACATTGATTTTTTCATGAAAATCTTGATTTTGAAGGTCCCATCGAGCACCATCGAACCACGTCAATTTTCTGCAGATTTCAAAGTTTCAGATTTGAAAAAAAAATCGCAAAAAAACCAAAAAATCATGTCCAGATCTGTTCAAAATGCAGTATTATTTTAGTGTCCTAAGTAAGGAATATTTGCTATTACATTGAGTTTTCTCATATTTTACCTTATCTATGGATTTTTTTTTTCTAGAGAGAGAGTTGAGAGGAAATGGTTGAGGGAGAAATTATGGGAGGGATATTTTGGGTATTGTCAAAAGATTTAACATTTTTTTTTAAATGATTAGAAGACCTATCATTTTTTTTATTTAGCACACCTCATTAACCATAAAAACTAAAATTTCCCATTATAAATCTCAGTTTAACATAAATTGTTTTTATCTTCAGATTTAGCATTTTTTTTATTGTTTTTTTAAGATTGTTAGTTTTAAAGTCATCTAAATAAGATAAATAAAAAATAAAAAGTAATAAAGTCATTTAATTGAGGCAACTAAATCAAAGAAAAAATAATAATAAATAAACCATAATAATTTTTCATCACATATTTTAAAATTTCATATTAAAATATTTAAATTACTCTAACAATTATGTTTTAGAAATTATAATAGAAAAATATTTATGTGCTTAAATTTACTCTTTTATTTCTTTTATTAATTATTTATTTTGTCATTTAATGTATTTTATTTATCAAAACATATATATATGTTCTACCCAGATTTCGAGCTATGTTAATTATGATCTCGAAAGTTGGATTCGCAAATCAGTGGACTCATAAGGTTGGAAACATGCTCCAGGATTGTATGTCGAGCTTGCAGGATATAGACGACCTCGAGTATGGTGACCTCGAAGTATTCATGATCTCGGAAGATAGCTCCGGGAACACACTCATCTTCAGGGACGAATTCGGATCCGGGGTCCCGAGCTCGACGCACTTACGATCTCGAAAATCATGTGGCCTCGGGAGATGTTTTTAGCTCAATAGATGACGGGAAACCTGGGAGGCTAAAACCTTGGAGATACGCGATAACCACCTTGAATATCTGCAAGTGTTATAAATATGAGATGTAATCCTCATTTATTATTGTAAATCCCCTAGAATCGTGGGATATTATTTGGTATCATACGTCTCCTGGTCTTCAGGGGACGTTTCCTTGTATATCTGATTATAGGCATTTAAAGCCATTAATTTTATTTATACAAAAAGAGTAACTACCCAAAATATGTGAGATATTATTCTTTAGCCTTCTCTATAAATAGAGAAGCCATGCACCATTGTAAATGACCGAAATTCTGATCCTTGAGAGAAAACTCTGGAGAATTCATTCTTGAAGAATTCCTAGAGATAATCTTGAGTTTAATAACAAAGACTCGTGGACTAGGCAGATTTAACTGCTGAACCACGTAAAAATCGTGTGTTTATATTGTTTTATTTGAATTGGCCATTTTCAGTTATCGTTTACGTGCTCTTCTTTCACTGTTTGACGAAAAACGGCGTCAACAGTTTGGTGCTTTCATTGAGAGCCTTAAGCGTTCATCCCTGAAAAAATCATGGCCGCAAACAATCAGAACACCCCTGATGAAAACTACCCAAGGCGTCCTGGAAAACAACCAATGGAGAACCCGGATGCTGAGGAGAGAAGTGGGTCCTTTGATTCCCGAGGACCACCGCCTCCGCCAAGGGATGAGGATATGTACTACAATCCCGAATGTTACGTTCCTATTGTAGAACTGGAAAACCGGCAGTTGAAATAGCTGTTGGCAGAGGCCAACAAACGGAATAAGGAGTTGACTAGGATAGCCGCAGAGGCGCAGGTGGCTCAGCCCCCGCCTCTGTGCGAAAACCAAGTCCCTCCTCCAAGGGACGTGCATGTTCCTCCCCGGAGGCCCCGTGGACGTCCACGAAAGGATGCTGCCACAAGGAGGCCGACTCAACCTTCGGCGCCAGCAGAGCCATCTGCTCCTCCTAGGCCTCAAAGGAGTACCCGAGCTCGGGTCCCGCCTACCCCGCCTGTGGAAGTGCCTGCAGGAACTAAGAATAACCGAACCCCTGCAGAGGCTCGGACTTAGGTACCTAGTAGTGCACCGAATGCGACTGACCCATCTCGGGCAAATTCAGGACCCTCTAGGCCGCGACAAGGGTGGCAGCCACCGTTTCCTATACGGTTCCTTCCGTCACCCATAAGATATCCTTCGTCGCCCCGCAGAAACGCTCAACCTGCTCGAGACCAGGATCAAGGGCGTGCAGGAAATGGACAAGGGAACAGGGAGACTTTCCAGGAATGGAGAAGCGCTCCATCTGAGAAAAGTCAGACGTCTCGGTCTCGAACCGCGGAGATGAGGCGACGTGGAAAGAATCCATCTCGAAATAACCGCGCAATGAGTTTTACCAGTGAAGATTCCGGAGATACCGGGTCGGTCAGTAAGCATGACCGAGGTCGTAAGAATACTGGAAGTCGCAAGAATCGCTCCGACCTGGGCAATCATCTGAATCAGAGTCGGGGGAATGGAGATCAAACAAATTCGGACCTGAGGGATCGCTTGAATAGGCGAAGAGATCCCTCGCGGAGACGCGAGCCTGGAATTACGATCAATGACAGTCAATTCCAAACAGTACCTCCTACTGACCCAATCCAAGAAAGAATCGATCAGCTCGAAAGAGCTTTTAGGCTTTTAAAGAGTGAACGAGGAAATGGTCGATATGAGGACTCTGATGAGGAGCTCGAGCCGTTTGCTCCTCATATTTCTGACACTCAATTTCCTCAAGGGTTTCAGATTCCTCACGTCCCTACGTTTGAGGGAAAGACCGACCCATGTAGTCACCTGAGCACGTTCAACACTATCATGAGAGCCGGTAACGTGGGTTACGAGCTCAGGTGCATGTTGTTCCCAACATCATTGGCAGGTCCTGCCAAAAGTTGGTTCGAAAAGTACAAGAGACACTCGATAACCTCATGGGAGCAGTTGTCCAAAGACTTTAAGAAGCAGTTCAGAGCAATGGTAGGGGTCAGACCAGAAGCATCCACCTTAACTAACGTCCGGCAGCAACCGGGTAAAACATTGAAGAGTTACTTGACAAGATTTAATCTGGAAGTAGCCCGAGCTCGGGATGTGGATGACAGCGGACACCTCATGGCTATCCGAGCTGGCTTATTACCGAGAAGTGCCCTTTGGGAAGATATGCAAGGGAAACCGGTAAGGTCGATAACCGAGTTTAACAGACGAGCGTAGAGGTTTGTCAATGTAGAGGAAGCGAGGTCGACGCTCAAAGCGACCTCCCAATCCGAAACTACAACGATAAACATCAACTCTGCCTCAACATCGGCGGACCCAGCGGCATCAAAGCCTGCCTCGGAGAACCCATCCAAGAGAAAAAAGAACGAAGGAAGTAATCCTGAAGCTGAGGGAGGAAAGAAAAAGAAAGGAGAGAGATATTTCTCCGTGTATAAAGTGCACACCGAGCTCAACGAGTCTCGGGAAAACATATACCTGGCTAATGAAAACCAGGTCCCTTTCAGGCGTCCAGACCCAATGAGAAATCAAAAATCCAAGAGGGATTCCAGTAAGTATTGCCGGTTCCACAGAGACACCGGGCACACAACTGACGAATGTCGACAACTAAAGGATGAGATCGAAGGGTTGATCTCGAGAGGTTACTTCCGGCAGTATGTCAAAAACCAGAATACTGGTCAGATGGCCGCAAGCCAGAGAGTAGTCGCTCCTCCAACGACACAAAATAATAACTCTCGATCTCGGGAAGAGGACAGGCCCCCCCCCCCGATAGATGGAGAGGACGTAATAACCATATCGGGAGGGCCTCATCTCGCAGGAGGAGGCAGGAATGCCCAAAAGAGATATGTTAACGAGCTTAAGACAGGGGATGGGTCTCCTTATGAACCCGAACCTAGGGCACCTAAAAGCTAGAGGATTGAATCACAACCCATAACCTTCACTGAGGAGGACGCCTCCCATGTTCAGTTCCCACATCATGATCTGCTGGTTATTACTCTTCAGCTCGCCAACAAAAGAGTCCACCGAGTTCTCATAGATAATGGGAGCTCAATCAACATCCTTTACAAAGCGACCCTCGAAAAAATGAGACTCTCCCTTCGCGACCTGAAGGCATGTGCAACTACTTTGTACGGCTTTTCAGGAGAAGGAACTGCCTGCATGGGATCCATTGAGCTCCCCGTGACCCTGGGAGACTATCCAGTCTCGGTGACCAAGATAATGGAGTTCGTGGTGGTAGACCTGCCATCTACCTACAATGTGCTGCTCGGGAGACCCGCCCTGGTCGGGCTGGGGGCAGTTTCATCAGTAAGGCATCTGGCCCTTAAGTTCCCGACTCCTAGCGAAGTCGGGACATTAAAAGGAGACCAGTTGGCAGGGAGAGAGTGCTATAGCATCTCTTTGAGAGGAAAGAAGCAAACGAGCGCTCAGGCACTCATTATCATACAAAATAAAGATGGAACGGTCTTAGAAATCGACGAAGAGATTGATCTAAGGATTGAGGAGAAAATTGACCTCAAAGAAGGTGAAGGTCGGGAAACACCTCCCAGATGAGACAAAATAGCAATTAATTTGCTTCCTGAAGAAAAACCAGGATGTCTTCGCATGTTCGCATTCTGACATGGTGGGGATAAGCCCGAATGTAGCAAGCCATGCTCTAAACATAGACAAAAGTTTTCCCCCAAAGCAACAAAAGCAAGGGCAGCTGGACGAAAACAGGAAGAAAGCACTGAAGGAGGAGGTTGACAAGTTAAAGGCAAACCATTTCATTAGGGATGCCTTTTACCCTGACTGGGTAGCCAATCCGGTGTTGGTCCCAAAGCCCAATGGGACGTGGAGAACATGTATTGACTACTCAGATCTCAACAAAGCTTGCCCAAAAGATTGTTTTCCGTTACCAAGGATTGACCAGCTCGTGGATGCCACAGCGGGGCATGGCCTGATGTCGTTCATGGATACCTATTCTGGATACATCCAGATTCCCATGGACGCCTCAGACCAAGAACATACGAGCTTCATCACGGATAAAGGGCTATATTGTTATAATGTCATGCCATTCGGGCTCAAGAATGCTGGAGCCACATACCAGCGGCTCGTAAACATGATGTTTTCGGAACAAATTGGGAACAACATGGAGGTTTATGTTGATGACATGCTTGTCAAGTCTCAACTTAACAAGAACCATGTTGATGACCTCGAAGAGTGCTTCGGCGTGCTCAAGAAGTATAACATGAAGCTAAATCCTCAGAAGTGCACTTTTGGGGTTTCTTCGGGAAAGTTTCTGGGCTTTATTGTAAACTCTCGTGGAATCGAGGCTAACCCCGACAAGATCAAGGCTCTAATTGATATGCCCTCACCTCGAAGGCATAAGGATGTCCAAAGTCTGACTGGCAGGATGGCGGCCCTAAGCAGATTCATCTCGAAATCTACAGATTGTGGTCTTCCATTTTTCAACTTATTGAGAGGAGGTAAGAAGTTTGAATGGACGGAGGAATGCAAGCTGGCTTTTCAGGAGCTCAAAAAGCACCTTGCGGAACCACCCATCCTGTCAAAACCTGAAACGGGGGAAATAATGTACCTATACCTTTCAACTACCGAACACGAAATAAGCGCAGTGCTCGTCCGAGAAGAAGAGAGGGTACAGAGACCCGTTTACTACATCAGTAAAAGATTACTGGGGGTAGAGTCAAGATATCCATTGATGGAAAAACTCGCGCTCAGTCTAATTCATTCATCTCGGAAGCCCGCCCCTACTTTCAGGCACATCCCATCCATTTGCTGACTGATCAACCACTTAGACAAGTCCTATCTAAACCAGAAGCTTCAGGTCGACTTCTTAAATGGGCTGTTGAGCTCGGACAGTTCGAGATCACCTACCACCCGAGAACGACCATTAAAGCACAGGCATTGGCGGACTTTATAGTGGAATGTACGGGTATAGCCGACGACGAGGTAATAACCATGGCCCACGAGCTGTGGAAACTCTACGTCGACGGCTCGTCAAATGAAAATGGAGCAGGGGCAGGGATCATTTTGGTTACCCCCACAGGAAGCAGATTTCATTCCGCCCTAAGATTTGATTTTAAAGCATCGAATAACGAGGCTGAATACAAGGCTTTACTCGCAGGACTTTGTATAGCTAACGAACTCAAAGCTAAAGCTATACATTGCTACAGTGACTCCCAGCTCGTGGTTAATCAAATCTTGGAAGAATATCAGGCTCGCGGCACGAGAATGGCAGCTTATTTGGAAAAGGCAAAATCTGCGTTAAAGTGTTTCGAATTCTATACAATTGAACAGGTTCCCCGCGAGCAGAACTCGAATGCAGATGCCTTAGCTCGACTCGCCACGTCCCTCGAAAATGAAGAGCTAAATGTTGTGCCTGTAGAACATCTATCAGCACCTAGCATTAACGAGCTAGAAGAGAAAGATGTGTGTATGATCGAAACAGAGCCGACCTGGATGACCCCCATAGTTGATTATCTCGAAAACGGAGTTCTTCCAAAAGATCGGAGCTAAGCTCGAAAGTTGATGTATCAACTTCCCCGTTACACAATTATGGATGGAAGGCTATACCGAAGGGGATATTCCATGCCGTTACTCAGGTGCGTAACCCCTCCCGAAGCTAAGAAAATCATTAAAGAGATCCATGAAGGATTCTGCGGAGATCACACTGGGGGGCATAACCTATCCAAGAAGATAATACGCCAGGGATATTTCTGGCCAACCATTAAAACGGATTCTTTCGATTATGTGAAGAAATGCGACAAATGCCAGAGATTCGCCACGATACCCCGAGCCCCACCATCCGAGCTGACCATGTTGACATCCCCATGGCCTTTTGTAGTATGGGGCATCGACCTCATAGGCTCTCTCCCGACTGGCAAAGGCGGAGTAAAATATGTTGTAGTCGCCGTAGATTACTTCACAAAATGGACGGAGGTTGAACCATTGGCGACCATAACTTCGAAAAATATCCTTGGTTTCGTGGTAAAAAACATCGTATGCCGATACGGAGTACCGAGGAAGATCGTATCCGATAACGGAACCCAGTTCGATTGCGATTTGTTCACCAACTTTTGTGAAAAGAACGGCATAATAAAGAGTTTTTCATCAGTGGTTCACCCTCAAGCGAATGGTCAGGTCGAAGCCGTTAACAAAACTCTCAAGAGTTCACTAAAGAAAAAGTTGGAGGAAGCAAAGGGATGATGGCCCAAGGAATTGCCTCAAGTCCTTCGGGGGTATAGGACCACAGTTCGGACATCAACAGGACATTCCCCGTTCTCTCTAGCATACGGCTGCGAGGCAATGTTGCCTATCGAGGTCGAAATCCCAACGATCCGAACTCAAATTTACGATCAAAATTCAAATCACACTCAGCTCGAAGAAACCCTAGACTTGATCGAAGAAAAAAGAGAAGAGGCTCAGCTGAGAAATGCCGATTACCAGCAACGCACTATCAGATATTTCAACAAGAGGGTTCGAGATTGAAAATTCGGAATGGGAGATCTGGTGTTGAGGCGCGTATTCTTAGCAACCTGAGATCCAGCAGCTGGAGTGCTCGGGCCGAACTAGGAAGGACCATACCAGATAGAGTCAGTAATCCGACCTGGCGTATACAAACTTGCGAGATTGGACGGGAGCCTAGTACCGCGAGCATGGAATGGCGAACACCTTAGACCTTACTATCAGTAGTATAGGAAGTGTGCTGCCTGTAACCATGATTTTCTATATGTATTAGCTTGTCTGTTTTCGAATTCCATCAAATAAAAGATCTATTTTGTTCAATATGTAATCTCTTTTTGTTTTTTTTTTTTATTTTTGCAATCTCTCTTAATTTAATAACCTATGGTCACACTCATAGGATATTAAGGGGGCATCATTGGTATATATACCACTAGCTTAAAATATATATATATATATACAAAGTATTTGGATATAACCAAGTACGCGAGTTTAGATAGTTCGGACATAACCGAATTATCAAAAACATAAAGTATTTGGATGTAACCAAGTACACGAGCCTAGATTATTCGAACATAACCAAATTATCAAAAAGTATTTGGATATAACCAAATACGCGAGCTTAGATAGTTCGGACATAACCGAATTATCAAAAACATCAAGTATTTGGATGTAACTAAATACGCGAGCTTGGATAGTTCGGACATAACCGAACCATCAAAAACCTAAAACATTTGGAATTAACCAGATGTGCAAACTTAACAGGTTTGGAACAAACCGGCCAAAAAATTGATCGATGATAAGTAGGAACCTAAACCTACTTCGAGATAAGTCGAGATCGAGGTTGGAATATCTTAAAGAAAAATAGTTTCGAACTCTTAACCTCGGAGCAAAAACTGAGGATGAGGAAAAGTGACTAAACAAAAAAGATATAACCAAATCATATACGTTACATACCATATAAGTACTTCCGGGTTCATGGTTAAAGTAATATCCGACCTTGATAAATAACGCGGTCGGAAGCGGATAATTCGAACAAACTATGCATGAATGCATCGAGTTTCGAGCCTAAAATCCAAACTATGTTTGTATGAATAAATAAACATAACTGATTCATCCATAAAAAATGTGCAAAATATTTCGAACCAAAAAATGTAAAGCACATGTAAGTAATATTTAAAGAAATTGTATCAGCCCCGTGGGCATAAATTAAGATAGTTACAAAAATAGGGGGACGCAGCCCCAAAAAATGAATTCCCCGAGATCAGATTTAAGGAAGAGGAGTATCCTTGGCCTTCTTAGCATCAGTAGCACCGGACCCCCCACGACGAATAGCATGACTATCCTTCTGAGCCGCCTCTCGAGCAGCCTCAATGGCCTCGAGACGGGCATTCCACCGCTCAACATATGTGGCCTCGAGAGGGCCCAGGAAGCTGGTATCGAGGTCGGCATTATCAGCCCAAAGCTTGTACATGGCCTGGTTGACCGCTTTCTCCTTCTGCTCCTTATACTCGTCCAGGAGGCGGGCCTTCTCGCTCTCCATGAAGTCGAAGGTGACAGATTTCTCCTCTTCGAGCTTGGCATTGGCCTTCTCGAGTTAGGCATTCGACTTTTCCAGCTCCTCGAGACGGGTCTTCATTTTTTCAAGTTTAGACTTCGAGTCTTTGAGCTCGTCAGCCATCTTAAGCTCGAGATCCTTCAATTTCTGGGCAAGAGACATGCTCGTTTGGACCTCGTTGGTCAGCTTATAGTTGAGCTGTGCCGAAACGACAAGGGCCTGAAACGCAAAGAACGAATTAGATCGCGGGCTGAGGTACAAACATTTAAAGGAGAGTTACGAAGGTTACCGCGGCAGTAAGCTCGATACTCTAGTCGTAAAGAGTATTGCAATCCGAGGCCTTGTGCATGAGGTCCCAGTGGTCGACGCCGAAGCCCGAAAAGCTTTGACCCACCCGAGAGAGGACATCCGAGCTGAGCATAGCCCCTTGGGTCCCAGCAGTACCGTCAAGCACGAAATCCTCAATATGAGTTCGGGCCGTCGGCAGCTGAACCTTGGAGGTATAAGGTTTCTTCGGGGGCCGAACAACTGCTATTTGAGTTTCGATCGGAGGAAGCGAGATGGGCACGGTCGAGCCAGACGCATCAACCTGGACAGTCGGTTCCATGGCTGTGCTCACAGTAGTCTGGGCCGTGGGGGTCGTCTCGCGGCGTCTGGGTACCTTAGACGGTCGGTCGGACCTCCCTGGTATTCTCAGACGTTTGCTCCTCTGGGCGCCAGCTCCCCCATCGCTAAATAGCACAGCGTCGAGGTCAGGATTCATGGCACCTGCACAGTTACAATGAGTTAGACAATAATAATAAGTTTGAAAAGAGAGGGAAACCAGGTAAAGAAAAAACCTAACTGGAACTCTCCCCCGAGCTCGAACTTGGGGACCAAGAAATTCCCCCGTCTTCAGAGGAGGCGGGGGGAGTGCCTTCCCTATATGTGGGTGATAACCTCGAGAGGTCCCTATAATCGTTGGTCCCATACTGAACGACTATCCCGTTCCACATCTCGTCCGTGGTGTACACGGTGTCGTATTTCCCGAGCCCACTATCAAACCTATGGACGCAGTCATCTACCCAACTCCATATGTAGAAGTGGTATCTATCCTGTGGGCACGAGACTAACCTATTGGGTCTGTGTTTTAGTAAGGTCGGGGACCACATTCTCGAGGTAGGAAGGACTTTACCTACATCCGAATCCGAGCTCGAGGCTTCATCATTAGCCTCATTCCCAGACAGCGGGCTCCTTGGGCGAACTGGAAGTGGCGGCCTCGTTTCTCTCCTCAAAGGAAGGGTGCCTGAGGGCAGTGGCACCTCCTCCCAGTGTTCATATTTTTTATGGGACCAGTCATAGGTTGACTGGCCCTCTCCCAACAGCCCACAAGCTCGGAGCTTGCCCTCATGTAATAAGTACGAGAGAGACCTCCTGCCATAAGGGAGTTGGAGCAAGGCCTCTCTATGCCCCTTCATTGCTTCATCAGGGGTGGGACGCTGAAAATTAGCTGAAAGGCGAAACACATTTCAACTAAATATGGATTTAAGAACTAAAGTCTCGAACACAGAAATAAAGGTAACGAGAATACTTACGAATCCGCCTGAACGAATAATGTCGAGACGGGGACAGACCATCTGTCCATAAGAAGGCTCTTTTGAAATCAGGCGGGTGGTTGGGAAGATCCCCAAAATCCTTCGTCTCCTTGGGGTAGCTCGAGAGGTAGTAAAAGCCATCCCCTCCCCGAGCTCGGGAGGGGTTACTTTTCAAACAAAAGAGATATAAAATCTCTTGAGGTGAAGGTCCTTTCCACCCCAGCTCGTGGTACAAGGACCTCAGGGCAGACAGCACCCTATACGAATTGGTGTTGAGTTGGAACGGGGCCAACCCAACGAAATCAGTAAAGTCTTTGAAAAAAGACTTCAAGGGCAGCAGTGCTCCTGCCCTCATATGTTCTTGGCTCCATGCCGCATATTTCACTGTGGCGTCACGGCCGCCAGGGGCGAAGCAGCTCCGTTCTTGACCAGTCGAAGCTCGACACTTCACGGTGCCTGACAAACCAAGGCCATGGAAAGCCAGGATTTCAGATATTTGACTGGTTGTGGTAACCGTGCTCCAGTAGAGCTCGGCCTCGAGCATCTCTCTCCTCGGCTGTGAGGAGGAAGGTTCCCCCATTAATGAAAATTTGAGCTCTCCAGGGGGGTATGCAACAGTAACCTTTAAAGCAGGATCGAGAGGAATCGGCCTAGGGCCTGAATTAGATTCCGTATAGATGGCCTCCCGAATAACTCTCCTCTTCCCCTCGATGACTTCGTCTATTTGACGGCGGTAATGAGCTTGAATGTCCTCTTGCTCGCGTGCAAGCTCATATTCTCTTATTCGACGTTGATTCCGAGCGAACAGCGATTCTGGGCTCGGAGATTTTGGCTCGTAAGGGATTGCCTGCGATGACCCCCACCGTCTTTCCAGATTCTGTGACATCTAACGAGAAAGAAAAAATGGTGAGGGCCATGCATACAAGAATCACGAGCTCGATGGAATGAGCTCGGAGATTTAGGAACGAGACAAACTAAATATTAAGACCCTTATTGAGGAGTCAGGGGCGTGTATTCCACGAAAAAGAAAAGGAGCGTGGATAATTTTTTGAAAATCCCGAAATTCAAGGGAAAGAAGAGTGGCGGTTAACCAGGAAAGGCGTCTTTGGGTTTTGTGCATTTATCAAGGCCCATGTTTTTATCCGAAAACTTAGTGTACAAGAAACGTTGCCTAAAAATTTCAAAACCCAGAAAAATTGGAACCTCACTCAAATATAAAAACTGGGTATAAGCCAGTGATGTAAATCCGGTACGGGAGTCTAAAAAGCATCTGAGCCTATCGGATCAAAACCTCCTATCACATTATGCTAAGGATGTAAACTAGTATATACACATACACAGCAAGAACAATTTGAATAAAAACTGACAAAATGGGAAACAGAGATTGCTTACTTACACAATAATGGCGACTGCAGAGAGATTGTTGATTGAAGAAGAGGTTGCAAATAAGAACTCACTGACTCGAACAGACCAGGATTTCTTTGTTTCTTTGGCCGAGAAAACATGCGCAGAATGAAAACTTTTTGTGAGGAGGTCTCTGGTTTCTTTTTTCCTTTTTTCTTGCTCTTGGTAAGCGAAGGTAAAAATGAAGACGAAGAGTAGGGTCTTATATATATAGGTGGGAAAAAAGGATTAATCTGGAACGTTGAACAAAATCCTTGCAAAATCCAACGGTCAGGGATCAATGACAAGATGGCGCCGAAAAGGTGTCAGACGGACGATCGTGGGCGTGTTTCCAAGGTACTCAAGTACCAACAATGAGCAATGCCCAATTGACGCGTGTCCATTTTCAAGAGTGTATGACGGTACAGTTCTCAAAGAAAGTAGTTCAAAAGTTTATTTCTCTTAGGATTCGAACAAATACTTTTGAGGAGGCAAGATGTTATACCCAGATTTCGAGCTATGTTAATTATGATCTCGAAAGTTGGATTCGCAAATCAGTGGACTCATAAGGTTGGAAACATGCTCCAGGATTGTATGTCAAGCTTGCAGGATATAGACGACCTCGAGTATGGTGACCTCGAAGTATTCATGATCTCGGAAGATAGCTCCGGGAACACACTCATCTTCAGGGACGACTTCGGATCCGGGGTCCCGAGCTCGACGCACGTACGATCTCGAAAATCATGTGGCCTCGGGAGATGTTTTTAGCTCGATAGATGACGGGAAACCTGGGAGGCTAAAACCTTGGAGATACGCGATAACCACCTTGAATATCTGCAAGTGTTATAAATATGAGATGTAATCCTCATTTATTATTGTAAATCCCCTAGAATCGTGGGATATTATTTGGTATCATACGTCTCCTGGTCTTCAGGGGACGTTTCCTTGTATATCTGATTATAGGCATTTAAAGCCATTAATTTTATTTATACAAAAAGAGTAACTACCCAAAATATGTGGGATAGTATTCTTTAGCCTTCTCTATAAATAGAGAAGCCATGCACCATTGTAAAGGACCAAAATTCTGATCCTTGAGAGAAAACTCTGGAGAATTCATTCTTGAAGAATTCCTAGAGATAATCTTGAGTTTAATAACAAAGACTAGTGGACTAGGCAGATTTAACTGCTGAACCACGTAAAAATCGTGTGTTTATATTGTTTTATTTGAATTGGCCATTTTCAGTTATCGTTTACGTGCTCTTCTTTCACTGTTTGACGAAAAACGGCGTCAACAATATATAATATTGAAATAATACATAAATATACATATTTCTTTTTATATTTTGTCCTTTAGTTTTTTTAATGATAAATTATTTATTTTATTTGATCTAGCCATTAATTAAATAATGTATATTTACATATAACTTTTTGTTGGCTTTAAATTTTTTAATTTAAATAATTAAAATTTGATCAAATAATCTCTTTAAATTCATAGTTTTAATTTAGAATTTTTTTAATATTTTTTTATATTGAAATTCATAGTATATTTTTAAAAAAGAAAATTAGAAAAAAATATTTAATTTTAAAACTAGAATGGACCATTGATAATATATAAATCAAAACATAAAAAAATACTGAAATTTAAATGATTATGAACACTAAATTTTAAACTAATAAACAATATCAAATAATTTACCTTTTAAGCACATACAAACAACCTAATATATATATAATATATAAAAGAAAAAATACACACAACAAAAATTAGTTCATAAATATTAATGCTATGAATTTTTCTTTTATATATTTATTTTAGATTTTCTTATGTTGTCTTAGTTTTAGGCTTAATAGAAAATTAGTAAAATAAAATTAATTTTAAAACTATAATGCACCATGTATAATATATACATTAAAACCTAAAAAATACCCAAATTTAAATTATTATGAACACTAAGTGTCAAACTAATAAATAACATCAACTAATTTATCTTTTAAGCACACACAAATAACCTAAAATATACATAATTTATAAAAGAAAAAAACACACTCACACACACAACACAAATGAGTTCATAAATATTAATTCTATGAATTTTTTTTTTTATATATATATTTTATATTTTGTTTAGTTGTCTTAGTTTTAGACTTAAAAATTGCTAACTAAATATAGAATTATGGATAGCAGTTTGTAGTAGTTATGTTACTGTTTGTAACAATTTCCTATTTAGTCTATAAATATTGTTTACAAAATTGTAACATATGATTACAAACTTGTAAATTTTAGTTACAAAAGAAGTATATTATTACAAATTCGTAAACTTTGTTTACAAAAAAAAGCTTCGTATTTATGATTATCTCATTTTGTATTTTTGTAATTTTTTTAAGAATCCGTATTTTTAGTATTTTTTTTTAAATCTTAGACATTTTTGTAAAGTTCCCAATCAATTATGCAAGTTAGAAGTTTAATATGCAATTAAATAAAAAATGATAAAGTAACGTAAATAAGATAATAAAACTACTTTGCGCATTTAGCTCTTTGATAATATATTCAATTTTAGTTGTAAATAATGATTTTTTATATTGTAAAAAATGTATCACTAATAATAAAAAAATTATACAACTATTTTAATATTTAGATTTTATCAATCACACTTTTATTATTATTATTTATATATATTAAATTATAATTGCACCACAAACCTTGTAATAACCAAGGTTACATGCTCTTTAGCTTAAAATACTCTTACTAGCTGCTTACTATTAAACCAATATAAAACGCATCTGTGTTATGTGATTAGTTACTATATAAATTAGAAGTAATAGGTTGTCAACTTTGGATTCTTATGTGCCAACTAGCAAGTAGAGAGTTATCATCTGAATGACACCGGCTGTTGATGGTGTCCTTAAGCCATCTCCAAAGTTGGCATCATTTTAGTGCAAAACACAAAATAGTGTAGAATCTTTGCTCCAATCATGTAATAGAAAAGAGCATATAACTCATCATGTAATTAACCAAATGCAAGAGAAAGAGATTAATCACTGCTTATCACGAAGGAGCACCAAATTCCACACCAAATTAGTTTTTGAATCCTTTTGTTTTGGGTTTATATCACTTGCAGTCCCCATTTTATCAAACTTTTATCACTTAAGTCCCCAATTTATATTTAGAGCACTCAAGTCCCCATTTTCACGATCATCTATGCAGCGTTAGTCCTTCTCTTCACTTTCCATCTAAAAAAACGTTAAATATAACGTGAATAAGAGTCATAATTAGAATATATATTTTTTGGAACAAAGACCCTATTATAGCTTCCATATAATTTCATAAAATATTTACTTAAATCAATACCATATTTTTATTTTTATTTTTTGAGAATTCACATACCATCTTTTGACAAACCACAATTAAAATTAAAATGCTTAATAAATGCTAATTGCGAATTGAAAGAATTATGCTTAAATCGAAAATACAAAATAGTCCACAAACTGGGAGCTCTCTATTTATTTTTATTTTTTTTCGAATAATGGAGCTCTCTGTTTCATTACAATAACTAGAAGAAGCCAAAATTGAGTAGTGTTTTTAGGTAAGTTAATTAAATGCCATATGTTATTATTTTAGTTTGGGCTATTGTTATATATTTATGTGAGCTTTTTCATTTGTTCTTTTTATTTGTTTACATTCTATTATTAAAGTAGATGACCAATAAAGGAACACAAGTAAAACAAAAATCATTTGGAATATAAATCTTAATAATTACTAATTATTTTCACAAAATAAATCTTAATTTAAGTGGAAAACAAAAAATTCCAAAAACTAATTTGGTGTGAAATTTGGTACTTTGTTGGAGCAAAGATTCCACACCATTTTGGTGTTTTGCACTAAAATAATGCACCTTTGGAGATGCATTAAGATCACCATCAACAACTGGTATATGTCATTCTGATAATAGCTCTTTACTTGTTAGTTGGTAGACAAGAATCCAAATTTTACAGCCAATTATTTCTAATTTATAGTAACTAATTAATCACATGACACAATTGCATATTATTTAAGAAGATTTTAAGCTAAAGATACTCTCTATCTCTTTCTCTCATATTCTGATCTTATTCATCTATAAATAAGCGCTTCTGCTCACCATTGGAACAAACCAAAATAAGAGTGCATCTACAGAAACCATAATGAAGTCATTGACCGCAGCTCTCTTTGCCATAACTTTGATGCTCTCATCGGTTTGGCTTAGTATTATGGCACAAGCAACTGTTGTTCCATCTTCTTCCTCTTCTTTTTCAATTAAAGGTCCCTTGAACTCCAACTACCATGGACTAAAACCCTCAGATAATATGCAGCCGGGCATGGAAGCTAGTTATCGAAAAGCTCTTGCAAGTATTCCAAATTCTAGTTTTAAAAAGTAAGATTTTTTTTCCCTTAAATATTATTGTCTTTCCTCCCTATGTATTGGGATATATTAATTAGCTAATAAGACATGCTTATATGCAGGTTGAAGCCTAGAAAAATGGGGTGAAGTATCAAAGTGACAAGAACTTCCAAGATTTACACCCTCAGTGACCAGTCAGTAACAAAGTGTGTTGGATCCACAAAGTTTATATATTCAATAATGTAATTCTGTATGTACTTAATTTCTTCACTCATTTTTCTTTTTTCTTGGGCTTGACTAAAGCCGACTACTTAATTAAGTGTTTCCTTCTTCTATGTTTTTTTTTTTTTTTTGGTGTATGTACGTGTGTGAAGTTGTGCTCAGACTACTCTCCTTTAATTTGTAATGTGATTGGCTTTTGTCTATTATGTTTTTACATATCTTTATATATTATAAATGTTATTATAAATTTTTATTTTTATTTTTGTAAGGCTGTTAGTTTTAAAGTTATCTAAATAAGATAAATAAAAAATAAAAAATAAAAAGTAATAAAATCATTTTAATAAGGTAAATAAATTAAAGAAAAAATAATAATAAATAAGTCATAATAATTTTTCATCAAATATTTTAAAATTTCATATTAAAATATTTAAATTACTCTAATAATTATGTTTTCAAAACTATAATAGAAAAATATTTATGTGCTTAAATTTACTCTTTTCTTTCTCTTATTAATTATTTATTTTGTCATTTAATATATTTTGTTTATCAAAATATATATATAGTAGTGAAATAATACATAAATATACATATTTATTTTTATAGTTTATCGTTTAGTTTTTTTAATGATAAATGATTTATTTTATTTGCTCTAGCTATTAATTAAATAATGTATATTTACATATAACTTTTTGCTGGCTTTAAATTTTTTGATTTAAATAATTAAAATTTGATCAAATATACTGTTTAAATTCATAGTTTTAATTTAATTTTTTAAAATATTTTATTATATTGAAATTCATAGTATATTTTTTTTTTAAAAAATTAGAAAAAAAAATTAACTTTAAATCTAGAAATGAACCATTAATAATATATAAATCAAAACATAAAAAATATTGAAATTTAAATAATTATAAACACTAATTTTCAAACTAATAAACAATATCAAATAATTTACCTTTTAAGCACATACAAATAACCTAAAATATATATATATATATAATATACAAGAAGAAAAAACACACACACAAAAATTAGTTCATAAATATTAATGCTATGAATTTTTCTTTTATATATTTATTTAAGATTTTCTTTAGTTGTCTTAGTTTTAGGCTTAAAATAATGTTAATTTTAAAACTAGAATGCACCATATATAATATATACATCAAAACCTAAAAAATACTCAAATTTAAATTATTATGAACACTAAGTTTCAAACTAATAAATAACATCAAATAATTCATCTTTTAAGCACACGCAAATAACCTAAAATATATATAATCTATAAAAGAAAAAAAAAACACACTCACACACACAAATGAGTTCATAAATATTAATCCTATGAATTTTTTATATATATATTTTATATTTTTTTTAGTTGTCTAAGTTTTAGACTTAAAAAATTATTAACTAAATATAGAATTATGGATAGCAGTTTGTAGTAGTTATGTTACTGTTTGTAACAATTTTTTATTTAGTCTATAAATATTGTTTATAAAATTGTAACATATGGTTACAAACGTGTAACTTTTGGTTACAAAAAAAGTGAATTATTACAAATTCGTAAACTTTGTTTACAAAAAAAAACTTCGTATTTATGACTATGCCACTTTGTATTTTTGTAATTTTTTTAAGATTTCGTAATTTTAGTATTTTTTTTTTAAATCTTAGGCATTTTTTGTAAAATTCCCAATAAATTATGCAAGTTAGTGTTGACGCTGTTTTTCGTCAACAGTAAATGTAGAGCACGTAAACAGTAAATAATTATGGCCAGAAAAATACAATAAAACAAGGAGGATTTTTTACGTGGTTCAACAGTTAACTCTGCCTAGTCCACGAGTCTTTGTTAATAGAACTTAGGAAATTTCTAGAAATTCTTCAGGGATGAATTCTCCAGAGTTTCTCCCTAGATTACAAAGTTTCGGTCCCTTACAAATGTGTATGAGTTCTCTGTTTATAGAGGAAGTCTCAAAATATTATCCCACACATTTCTGGGAAGTTATCCCTTACATTAATAAATTTAATGGCTTTAAAAGCCTGTAACTCCTATATACAAGGAAACGTCCCCTGAAGACCAGGGGGCGTATAACTGACTAATAAATATCATTTTATTATAGGGAAGTTACAACAATAAATGTAGACTGCGTCTCTCCAAATGACTCACTAAGCTGTTTGAAACCAGCAATGAACATCGCCAGCATCGTGCCAGTCCAGGTCTCTGAGTGACTTTCGAGTTGTATTATTTTCTCAAGATCAACTTGGAAAGGGTAAATACCATTGAGGCTGCCTTACCCCGAGCTCACACTCATGCAAGCTCGGGCCACTTGATCTAAGGTCACCCGACAATGGATGTACTTCGATATTCTATTTTTCGAGCTTGTAAGGACTTCGAGGCTGCCCATCTTCGAGGTTGCCACCTGCTTTGAAGGTTCAGCGCCTAGGTTGCGAACACGTATTCTAGATATTGCGAGCTCACACCTGAAGAATCTAGCTTTCGAGATCACAATTCTCAAGGCTCGAAATCTGGGTGTAACATTTTGCCCCCTCAAAAGTATTTGTTCGAATCCTATGAGAAGGAAACTTTTGAACTACTTTCCTCGGGAACTGTACCGTCACACATACTCGAGTATGGACGCGTGTCAGTTGAGTATTGCTCATTCAAGGTACTCGAGTACCTTGGAAATCTGCCCACGATCGTCCGTCTGCCACCTTTTCGGTACCATCTTGTCGTATATCCCTAGCCGTCGGATTTGATAAGGATTCTGGCCAATGGCTTGGATTAACCCCCTTTTACCACTTCTGATAGTCTATATATATAAGGCCCTGGTCCTCTTCTTCCTCTTACTTTACGTTCATCAGAGAAAAAAGAGGAGAAAAAAAAAACCAAAGGCTAGCCCAGAAAGTCTCAGTTTTTGCATGTTTTCCCAGCCAAAGAAGCAAAGGAACACCAGCCTGTTCGAGACCGTGAGATCGTACCTGCCTCTTCAGTCATCTGTTTCTCTGCAACCACCATTTTCAGTGTGTAAGTATCTGATCTTAACTTTCATGCGTATCTTCTTTTTTATTTATGCCAGTATCTGTCTGTGTTGCTCTTTCATTTCTGAGTTTTCAAATTCTTGAAGACATATCTTGTACACCAAGATATCGGGTACAAAGTCTTGATTTTAAAGAATACACGATACTCAAAAATACCATTTTTGAATAACCGCCACCTTTTTCCCTGATATATCGAGATTCTCAAAAATTAAATCCACTTCCTTCCCTTTTTCGTGGAATACACGTCGTGGCACTTAATCGGGTCTTCAGGATCGAACTCGCCTCGTATCCTAGCACCTTCGAGCTTAACCTACCAAGATCGTCATTCTTGATTCCTTGCCTGCATGACCCTCACCACTTTTTTCTTCTTGCTAGATGTCAAAGAATCTGAAAAGACGGTGGGGGTCATTGCTTGCTATTCCATATTCTCCAAAAACTCCGAGCTCGGAGTCGCTGTTTTCTCGGAACCAACGTCTGATTCGTGAATACGATCTCGCTCGCGAACAAGAAAAAACCTGAGCTCACTACCATCGCCAAGTTGTCGAGGTCATAGAGAAGAAAAGAAGGATTCTCCGAGAAGCTCTTTACCCGGAGACTGACTCTGGGCCTAGACCGATCCCCCTCGACCCTAAACTCAAAGTGACAGTTGCCTTCAAACCAGGTGACCTGCAATTTTCACTAATGGGGGAGCCCTCTATTGGAGCTCAGTTACCTCGTTAGGTCAGATAAACAATATCCTGGCCCTCCATGGTATAAGATTATCAGGCTCGCTAAGGTGTCGAGCCCCTACCTCCCACGAGCGAAGCTGCCACGGTCCAGGAGACGGGAATCCTGACAACAAGCTGAGATACGCGGCTTGGAGTCAGGAGCATATGAAGGCAGCAGCAATACTGCCTCTGAATTCTTTCTTCAAGGACTTCGTTGGGTTGGCTCCATTCCAGCTCAACACTAATTCATACAGGGTTCTGTCTACCCTAAGGTCGATATACCACGAGCTGAAGTTGGAAGGACCGTCGCCAGAAAAGATCCTGTATCTTAATAGTCTGAAAAGCAATCCCTCCCGAGCTTGGGGAGGAGACGACTTCTATTATCTTTCGAGCTATCCCAAGGAGAAAAAGATGTTTGAGGACCTTCCCAACCATCCTCCTGATTTTAAGAAGGCCTTCTTCTGGACGGATGGCCTATCCCCGTCTCGATACTACTCATTCAGACGGATTCGTAAGTATCCCAACCTCCTTTATCTCTGTGCTCGGACTTTTGTCTATAGGCTCGTACTTAGTTGAAATGTATTTTTTTTCCAACCAACTATCATCGTCCCACTCCTTCTGACGAGATGAAGGAGCATAGAGAGGCTCTGCTCCAACTCCCTTATGGCAGGAGATCTCTCTCATACCTTTTGCATGAAGATAAGCTCCGACCTTGCGGGCTCTTGGGAATGTCCAGTCCGCCTCGAACTGGTCTAATAAAAAATATGACCACTGGGAGCTCGTGCCTTTGCCAACAGGCATCCTCCCCCCAAGGAGAGAGGTGAGGCCCCCGCCTCCAGTTCGCCGAAGGAGCCCACAATCAGGGAACGAGGCCAACGATGAAGCCTCGAGCTCGGGTTCGGATGATCAAGGTACAGTCATCCTAAGCTCGAAAATGTGGTCCCCCACCTTACTAAAACACAAACCTGATAGGTTAGTACTGTGTGAGGACGATAGGAACCATTTTTACGTATGGACTTGGGTAGATGAACGGGTTCATAGGTTTGATAGCTGGCTCGGGAAATATGACACTATGTATAGTCTGAACGAGGTATGTGCAACGCCCTGTTAATTAGGGTCCATTACCAGGTGTGTTTTCAAATCAGTGCTGGACTTACTAACAAGTCATTTGGACTAAACAAGTGATTAAGCCACTAAGGTTTGGATATTAAAAACTTTTGATCATTTCATAAACATTTCCATTAAGTTAAAGATAAGTTATTTTCATGGGATCCCAAAAACATTAGTTTAAAAGTCTGTTACAAAACTCAGATTACACATTAAGCCATCCTAAGCGGCAAAAGCTGGGTTAACCCTAGTTCCCCCTGTGCATCTCGGCCGTGGTGGTCGAGCGGACTGCATATGTACAAACCACTGCTAATGCCCTCCGACTCATGGCTGGTTGAGCTTCTCTTTACCTTTACCTGCACCACAAAGTACCTGTGAGCCAGAAGACTCAGCAAGAAAACTTAATCAACAGTTCAGTAAATAAAACAACCATCAAACAGTAATAATTGAATCCAGTGCATTCATTAAACCCAGTTGTAGACCATAGAGTCACACAGGTGCATGTCGCACTTCCTTTCATGTTGTTGGCATCCGAGCCAGTCAAGTGCATGTTGCACTCCCAGGGTGGCCCAGCCATGGTGGCCTACACTCCACGTGCATTATGCCATTCTTAGCTTATAAACTAAGTTCCTTATGCCCTTGACTTATAAGTCAAGCCACCACGTGCCTCCAACTTATAAGTTGAAGCCTTAGGATTTTCAACTATTAAGAATCTCCCAGAGCCCATCATATTCTCAACTAATAAGTTGATCCCCAATTAACATTCTATGATACCCTAGTTTATAAACTTAGCCTCACAGTCATAACAGACAGCCACATATTTTATATAGCATACTTAACAGATAATCACACAATGCATTATAATACATTCACTCAACAGTTATAAGCATAATCATAATTATGCACGTTACAGCGTACCTAATCAGACATTCACAACATAATTATAATCATGTCATTACCTTAACTAAGCTCTAATCATGCATTCACATAACAGGTGCAGTTCTCTTACCTTTGGTCCGTATGTGGGTTACTAGCGACAACCCTCCGAGCACGATCCCCGATTCAAGCCCTTAGCGAAAACCTAATCACAACCGCGATAAAGAAATTCCCATCAATAACAAGTAAATAACAACTTCCAGACCAACTCTTAGCCTCTGGGACATCAAACTCCACTTAACAAGGAAGTAGGATCGATCCCGAGCCCAAACGGTTAAATTTCCAATCTAAAAATCCCATTAAGGTCAATTTTCCCCTTAAGAGTCGCGACCCCTCACAGCCGACCCGTGGCCCGCCTCTGATTCCAGAGGCTTAGCCTCCCTGGAAACCAACACGCGCCGCGGCCCACCCTTGCATCCGAGCCCTACGGCCTCAAAATCCTCTTCGCAGGCCGCGGCTCATTACCACGAACCCATAATTTAACCCAACCAAAACTCAACCAAAAACTCACTAAATTCCATCCCAACCTTCCAATTAAATCCCCAAAAACAATAGACCTCTTACCAACAATCAAACTCATCACAATCCAAAACCCAATCTCCCAATTAACAAACATGCATGAACTCTATAATTCTAAATATACCAACTGAATTAACATAATATTCCTCAACTCAAGATCCTTACCTCAGCTATATGACTCCAGTAGCAACAACTCCTAGCAATCCCCCTGGTTTCAAGCCTTCCCTCCAAGCAAGACCCTTCAAGATGATCAAAATCACCAAAGCCCCAAAAGAAAAAATGTGGAACGAGAGAAAGAAAGAAAGAGCTGCTGAATTCCCTTTTTCTTGAAATTTCCTAAACTTTATGTGTATATCCCAGCCAGTTAAATTCTATACTTGAGTGGAAAAGACTAAGTTACCCCTTGCTCTTAGCTTATACCCCAAATATCCACAAGGACAATTTTGTCATTTGCCTTAAATCCCGCTATCCACAATTTGCATCCTATAATTCCTGCTACTTCCAATATTCTCACACAATCACCAATAAATTTCCATTACCCACTAATTCCCGGTAATGTACTAACTTACTAGAATACCCCGAACCGGGTACCTAAACCCCGTTGTGACTTTTTCGCTATCTTGCTCATTGGGACCGCCTCTCGTCAAGTAACCCAAATATATCCACATAATAATGTGGCCTCAATCACACAAGCACATATTCACATTTATACCCCTAACGGGTCAAATTACAAATATACCCTTCTTATAAGAAGCGAACCCACATACGCATAGTTAATATCTTTAAAATACAAACATGATTATATTATAATATAATTCACATATTAACTCAATTTAGGGCTGTGCAGAAATTTTTACAACCTGCCCAACCCGAATAATCCGCCCAAACCAACCCGAAAAAACCGCCGAAAAACGCAACCCGAATAAACCGACCAAAATTTAAACCGCCTAATTGTTACATTGGGCGGGTTGAAAATAATTATCAACCCGCCCAATATAACCCAACCTTCCCAATTAAGAATTTATTATTTTTAATATATTCAAATAAATATATAAATTAATTAATTTTTGTTTTAATTTTTTTATTATGAATTTAAAATATTGTTTTAAGCTTACAAAGATAAATTTCACATTATTAGTACTAGTATTTTAAAGAAAAAAATGTAAAAAAAAAATACCACTTTTGTTTGGGCGGGTTGACCAGACCAACCCGCCCAAAAAAAATACAATTTCGGTTTGGGCGAGTTAACCCGACCAACCCGCCCAAATTATTGGACGGGTTAAGAATTTTTTTTTTCTTAATTGGGCAAGTTACGGGTCACTTTTGCTAACCCGATTATGACATTGGACGGGTAAAAATGCCTTGTAACCCGACCAACCCGCCCAATGCTCAGCCCTAACTCAATTATTGCCTCCCGACCCCTTAATCCAGGCACTAAGACTTATTAGGAAATTTGGGATGTTACAACTATCCCCTCCTTATAGGAATTTCGTCCTCGAAATTTTACCTGAACAGCTTGGGATACTGATCCCGCATAGTTGACTCCAACTCCTAGGTCACCTCTTCGACCTTGCTATTCCTTCATAATACATTCACCAAAGGTATAACTTTATTCCTCAGAACCTTGTCCTTCTTGTCTAATATCTAGATTGGCTGCTCCTCGAAGGACAAATCTGACTGCAGCTCCAGATCATCATAACTCAGTACATGAGTCTCATCAGAAACATACTTCCGTAGCATCGAGATATGAAACACGTTGTGCACAGCTGACAATGCCGGTGGTAATGCCAACCTATAGGCTACCTGACCGATCTTTTCCAGGATCTCAAATGGTCCTACAAACCTAGGGCTCAGCTTGCCCTTCTTACCAAATCTCCTCACCCCTTTAAACGGTGAGACTCTAAGGAAGACATAGTCTCCCACCTGGAACTCCACGTTCCTACGCTTAGGATTCGCATAACTTCTCTGTCTACTCTGCGACGCGAGCATCCGAGCTCTGATCTTCTCTATAGCTTCATTGGTCCTCTGAACTACCTCAGGACCCAAGTATCTGCGCTCACCCAACTCATCCCAATGAATAGGTGATCTGCACTTCCTACCATACAACATCTCATAAGGAGCCACTCCTATGGTCGCCTGATAGCTGTTGTTGTAGGAAAACTCTATCAGGGGTAAATACTTACTCCAAGTCCCCTCAAAATCCAGTACACATGCTCTCAGCATGTCCTCCAGTATCTGGATAGTCCTCTCAGATTGACCATCGGTCTGGGGATGATACACTGTACTAAACTTCAATTGAGTGCCCATTGCCTTCTGCAAACTTCCCCAGAACTTGGAAGTAAAAGTAGGATCTCGATCTGACACGATCGACCTCCGAGCTCCATGAAGACGTACTATCTCTTTAACATAAAGATCCGCATACTGGTCAACGGTATAAGTGGTCCTCACTGGTAGAAAGTGAGATGATTTAGTGTATCTATCCACTATTACCCACACTGAATCATGCTGACCCATTGTCTTAGGCAATCCCACCACAAATTCCATTGCGATGTCTTCCCACTTCCACTCTGGGATGTCTAAGGGTTGTAATAATCCTGCAGGTCTCTGATGTTCAGCTTTGATCTGCTGACACATCAGACACTTGGCTACATATTCAGTTACATCACCCTTCATCCCCAACCACCAATACAAAGTTCTTAGGTCCTGATACATCTTGGTGGTACCGCGATGCAAGGAATACGGGGTGGTATGAGATTCATCCAGAATCTCTCGTCTAATAACAGCATCCATCGAAACACAAATCCGACCCTTATATCTTAGCAGGTCCATGTCAGATATAGAATAGTCCCTAGCTACTCCAGCTAGAACCTCCTCTCTAACCTTCACCAACTGTGGCTCTTGTAACTGACTCTTCTTTATCCTCTCTAGGAGAGCAGACTGCAGGGTAATGTTGGCTAACTGGCCCACTACTAATTCAATCCCTGCCCTGGTCATATCCTAAGCTAATTCTCTGAATATCTGTCTCACACTATACAACTGCCCTGGACCTCTCCGACTTAGGGCATCAACCACCACATTGGCTTTACCTGGATGATAGAGAATATCGCAGTCGTAGTCTTTTACCAGTTCCAACCACCGCCTCTGCCTCATATTCAAATCCTTCTGTGTAAAGAAGTACTTGAGGCTATTGTGGTCTGTATATATCTCACACTTCTCCCCATAAATGTAATGCCTCCATACCTTCAATGCAAAGACCACTGCCGCCAACTCCAAATCATGAGTTGGGTACCTATGCTCATAATCCTTTAACTGTCGTGATGCATAGGCAATCACCTTCTCTGCCTGCATAAGGACACAGCCTAGTCCCTAGCTTGAGGCATCATAGTAAACCATAAATTTCCCTTGACCAGTCAGGAGACTCAAGACTGGAGCGGTAATCAAACGCTGCTCCAACTCTTGGAAGCTGTTCTCACATCTATCTGACCATGTAAACTTCTGGTTCTTACGTGTTAATTCTGTCAGTGGAGATGATATTCTGGAGAATCCTTCACGAATTTCCTGTAATAGCCTGCCAACCCAAGGAAGCTTCTAATCTCTGAGGCATTCCTTGGCCTTGGCCAATTCTTAACAGCTTCAATCTTAGATGGATCCTCCTTGATCCCATCCCTACTAAGAATATGACCCAAGAATGTTACCTGCGGTAACTAGAATTCACACTTCTTAAACTTCGCAAATAACTTGTGCTCCCTCAGTCTCTGCAAGACCAACCTGAGATGTTGCTCATGCTCCTCCTCTGTCTATGAGTAAATCAAGATATCATCAATAAAGACGATCACAAACTGGTCCAGATAGTCCTTAAACACTCTGTTCATTAGGTCCATAAAAGCTGCCGGAGCGTTAGTCAAACCAAATGACATAATGAGAAACTCATAGTGCACATATCTAGTACGGAAAGCTGTCTTGGGTATGTCTTCGTCCTTAATTCTCAACTGGTGATAACTAGATCGAAGATCTATCTTTGAGAACACCATTTTACCTTGAAGTTGATCAAATAAATCATCTATCCTTGGTAGGGGATACTTGTTCTTGATAGTCAACTTTATTCAGTTCTCTATAGTCTATACACATCCTTAGTGAACCATCCTTCTTCTTCACAAATAACACCGGTGCACCTCATGGTGAGAAACTGGGTCCAATAAAACCCAAATCCAACAACTCCTATAGCTGTACCTTGAGTTCTCTCAACTCAGCTGGGGCCATTCTGTAAGGTGCCCTAGACACTGGCTCTGTCCCTGGTGCCAGCTCAATAACAAAGTCAATCTCTCGGTGCGGCGGCAACCCCGGTAGATCCTCTGGAAACACGTCCACATATAGGGAAGGTACTCCCCCCCACCTCTTCTGAAGATGGGGGAATTTTGTAGTCTCCGAGCCCACGCTCAGAGGAGAGTTCCAGTTAGGTTTCTCTCCACTCGCCTTTTCATCACTTTGTATATCTGTATGATGCTAAGTTACTTTATATATTTCATCTACCTTAATAACTCATATTGCGGTGTGACTGTGTAGGTGAGATGGACTCCGATCTTGACAATATTCTTGAGAGTGGCGGAGCCAAACGGAGCAAGCACCCTAGGGGGTCGCGAAAGATTGACCGGCCTGCCAAGGTCCTTAAGAGGACCGAAAAGACACCTCCTCCACCAGCTCCACCTGTCACGAGCTCCACTGTGGTGCCGACTTCACAGGTCGGTGCCTCCACTATGGTCGAGCCTCAACCTCCTGTCCTGGTTCACCCGACGCTCTGTCCACCTCCTAAAAAACCTTCTGCTCCCCTAACCCACAAGTTGTTGATTTCTACTCACGTTGAGGAGTATGTAATTGACAATGCTGCTGGGTCCCACGGGGCTACGCTGGGCTCGGGCATCTTGTCCCGAGTGGGCCAGAGCTTTAGCAGTTTTGATGCTCCTCAATGGCAATTTTTTAACAACACCCGAGACTGCAACACACTCTACGAGAAAAGTGTCGAGCTTGCCGCCGCGGTAACTTTTCTTTTCTCGCCATTAGCTATTTTTATAGGTGGTCCGCATGCTAATGTTTTTTTTTTTGTATGCCAGACTCTTGCTGTTTCTGCTCAGCTCAACTATAAGTTGAATAACGAGATCCACTCGAGCAAATCCTATACTCAGGAGGTGAAGGATCTTCAACTCAAACTGAGTGATGAACTAAGGGCAGCAAAGAAAAAGCTTGAGGTAGGAGCCGAGGAGCTTAAGGCCAAGGCATTCGAGCTTGAGAAGCAGAATGCTAGGCTTGCGGAGCTTGAGAAGGACAACGCTAAGCTCGTGGAGCTTGAGAAGGAGAACACTTGGCTCCAGGGGGCTAATAAAAAGCTCGAAGAAGACAAGGTCGCCACTTTTGATATAATTGAGGGTGAAAAGGCTCGCCTCCTTGCTGAGTACAAAGAGAAGAAGGACCAGGTGGTTGATCTGGCTATGTACAAAATATGGGCCAATAATGACGACCTCGATACCAACTTCCTAGGCCCTCTCGAGGCAAAGCTCCTAGATAAGTGGAATGCTCGGCTTGAGGCGGAGGAGGTTGCTCGAGAGGCCGCTCAGGAGGCTGCTCAGAAGGATAGTCATGCTATTCGTCCTGAGGAGTCTAGTGCTGCTGGTGCTGAGAAGACCAAGGAAACTGCTCCTTCTTGAATCTCACCTCAGGGATGCGTCCCTTTATTTTTGTAATTGCTTTATTTTATGCCTGTAGGGCTGATACAATTTCTTTTTCTTTTCTTTTAATACATATGCTTTACATTTCTTGATTTGAAATATTTTGCACATTTTATATTTAAGAATCGCGTATGTTTGTTTATTCGCACAAACATGGTTTGGATTTAGGCTCGAGGTTCAATGCATTCATGCACAGTTTGCTCGAATTATCTGCTTATGATCTCGTTATTCGTCAAGGTCGAATATTACTTTAACCATGAACCCGAAAGTACTTGTATGGTGTGTAATGCAAATGGTTTAGTTATCTCTTATCTTTTAGTTACTTTTTCTCGTCCTCGGTTATCTTTCCGAGGTTATGAGTTCGAAACTATTTGTTTTATAAGATACTCCTGCCTCGATCTCGACTTAACTCGAAGTGGGTTTATGTTCCAACTTATCGTCGATTAGTTTTAGCTGGTTTACTCCAAACCTATTAAGGTTGTATTTGGTTTGTACTACATACACTTATCTTTTTAATCTAGCTCGCATATTTAGTTACATCCAAACATTTTTATCTTTTGGTAATTTGGTTACGTCCAAACTATCTAAGCTTGCGCATTTGGTTACATCCAAACACTTGTATGTATTTCGTATATGTAACTTTATTTTTCAAGCTAGTGGTATTTATGTATATACCAATGATGCCCCCTTAATATCCTATGAATGTGACCATAGGTTATTAGATTAAGAGAGATTGCAAAAATAAATCATATCAGACGAAATAACTCTTTATTTGATAAAATCCAAAAGTAGGCAAAACAGTACAAATAGACAAGCATGGTTACAGGAAACACCCTTCCTACACTATTGATAGTAAGGTCTTAGGTGTTCGCCATTCCATGCTCGCGGTATTAGGCTCCCATCCAATCTCGCTAGCTTGTAGACACCGGATCGGATGACTGACTCTATCTGGTAGGGTCCTTCCCAATTCAGCCCGAGCACGCCAACTGTTGGATCTCTCATTGCAAAAAATACACGCCTTAGCACCAAATCTCCCACACCGAATTTTCGATCTCAAACCCTCTTGTTGAAGTACCTGGTAGATCGCTGTTGGTATGCAACGTTTCTCAGCTGAGCTTTATTTCTTCTTTCTTCTATCAGGTCTAAGGTTTCTTTGAGCTGAGTGTGGTTCAAGTTTTGGTCATAAGCGTGGGTTTGAATTGTGGGAATTTTGACCTCAATAGGCAACATAGCCTTGCAACCGTACGCCAGAGAGAACAGGTTATGTCTTGTTGATGTTCGAGCTGTGGTCCTATATCCCCATAGGACTTGGGGCAATTGTTCGGGCCATCGTCCTTTTGCTTCCTCCAATTTTTTCTTTAGCGAACTCTTGAGAGTTTTGTTTACAGCTTCGACCTGGTCACTCGCCTAGGGATGAGCTACTGAAGAAAAACTCTTTATTATT
Organism: Humulus lupulus; assembly: GCF_963169125.1. Taxonomy (NCBI): domain Eukaryota; kingdom Viridiplantae; phylum Streptophyta; class Magnoliopsida; order Rosales; family Cannabaceae; genus Humulus; species Humulus lupulus. The sequence goes on from NC_084800.1 coordinate 82,459,120, forward strand.
CCATTTTTCTCACAAAACTTGGTGAACAAGTTGCTATCGAACTGGGTTCCGTTGTCGGATACAATTTTCCTCGGCATCCCATATCGGCATACAATGTTCTTTACCATGAAGTCAAGGAATTTCTTGGAGGTTATTGTTGCTAACGGTTCAGCTTATGTCCACTTCGTGAAGTAGTCTACGGCAACTACAACATACTTCACTCCGCCTGTAATGCCCCGAATTCTCCGATGTATTTAACGGCGTGAACAGTAGGCCGGGAGGGCCGTACTTGCTTAATTATGTTATTAATTGATTAAATGCATGTATATGTTGATTATATTATGATATGATGTGAAATGCATGCATATGTGTCCATATTTCTTTATATAGGGGTGTGATGGTAATTTGACCCGTTGAGGGTAAATTGATTATTTCTTCACATGTTGGTGATATAATTTGAGACCACATTATAATGTGGGTTTGTTCGAGCTATTTGGCATGAGACGATCAAGGAATGTTAAATATCGGTTTGGTCATAACGGGCTTAAGCTCGGGGCTCGGGGTGAGTCTCGGGGTGCTTTTAATGTTTAGAGTGTTACCGGGTATTAAAGGGTAACGGGATGTGAAATAATGGTGTTTGAGAATATTGAGATTAGCGGGAATTGGGAAGCGTTAATTATCATTGACGGTGTAGGTGGAAAATGTCAAAAATGCCCTTGAGTTGGTTTTAGAAGCTTTATTATACCTAGGGGTATAATGGTCATTTGTGTTTAGGATATATATGATGTATGGGTGGCTGGGAAACAGAACCCAAAACAGAGTTTTGCTTCTTCTCCTTCCCGTATGTTCATTTCTCTCTTCTTCCTCTTTGGAGTTTTGAGCTCAAGGTGTGGAAATAAGCTAGGAAACTTGGAGGTTGAGGTTGTAGACATAGTTCAGCCATTGGAGAGGGTTCAATACCAAGCTTGAGGTAAGCTTTGATCTTTATTTTTACTGGTTTTGCTCTGTTTTCGTTCATGGATTTCAGCTCTTGATTTAGGTGTGGAAAATTGGAATTAAAGGGAGTTCTTGAGGTGTTTTACTTGGGTTATGATGAGGGAGAGTTTGAGTGTTGTTTAGGGGTTTTGGCTGAAATGGGCATTGCGCTGCGGCATGGCCAGGGTGTGTCGCGGCCCTTGGGAGCTACTGGGTTTAGCCGCCTCTGTTTGAGGGGCGGGCCGCGGCATGGCCAAGGAGGGCCGCGGCCCTTAAGGCATTTTTGGCCAAAGAGAGCTTTTTGGCTCGGGGATGCAAGCCTAAGGCCTCGGGATTGAACCTACTACCCGGTTGAGTAGTGTTTGAGGTCCCGGAGGTTAGGTTTTGGTTTGGGAACCTTTCATTATTCATTTTATTGATGGAATCCCATGATTTGGTTATGACCAGGTAACCGCTAAAGGACCAAAAAGTCGATCGTTCTCAGGGTTGTTCTTTTATTCGTTCTTGCTCGGACCAGAGGTAAGAAAACTGCACCCCAAATATGACATGCGTGGATTTACACGAGGCATGTGATTGTGAGAATATGGACATGGATTGAATATAGAATGCTTAGCATATGTTGCTCATTTGTGCATGGCACTGACTTATTAGTCAGGTTTGGCAAGAGTGTTAGTATCAACTGTGAAGCTGTGACTTATTAGTCAGGTTCAGGGGGTGGTACTGGGCGCTGATCACTTTGAGCTGGCTTATTAGTCAGGACGGGCTTAGCGTGTGTCACGCAAGCCAACAAGTTTTGATCTGATAGATCACCAGCATTGAATGGCTCAGAGAGCATTAATGCCAGACCGACCCCGAGGGTCGATGAATGAAATAAGCGCTTGGAGGCTAGTGGCTTACTCAGCAGCCACTCTCCCATCTGAATTAGTGACTTGCATGGCAGTCACTCAGTGTGGTTACCAGAACCTGTTGAAGGCTAGTGGCTTACCCATCAGCCACTCTTCCATCTGAATTAGTGACTTGCATGGCAGTCACTCAGTGTGGTTACCAGAACCTGTTGAAGGCTAGTGGCTTACCCATCAGCCACTCTTCCATCTGAATTAGTGACTTGCATGGCAGTCACTCAGTGTGGTTTATCAAAACCTCATGTGGTGTTTACCCATTTGTTTGAAGGCTTTATGCTCAGTGTGATTATAATGATAATCATTTGATAATGTTATATAAAGTGTTATGTTTTCTTGCTGGGCCTTGGCTCATGGGTGCTATGTGGTGCAGGTAAAGGGAAAGAGAAGCTCACCTAGCCTTGAGTGGAGAGCTGATGTGGTGGTGTGTACATATGCAGCCGCTTGACCACCACGGTCAAGGTGTTCTCAGAGGAACTAGGGGGTTTACCCTATTTTTGCCGCTTAGGTCGGCGGGATTGTAACTTTACAACAGTAGTGACCTTTTTGTACTGAGAACAGCTTGTAAACGTTTTGTTTAGCTCTGCAGAGCAGTTTGTAATAAAAATCTCCATTTCCTTTTTATTGGTTTTATGCCTTAACCTGTTAATTACACTTAGAGCACGTTTTTGACCAAAGGACTCAGGTAGTGAGTCAAATTTCCGGTCCACCGTTCACCGTAACTGTTCTGGGGTAGCCAGGGCGTTACACCGCCCTTGCCAGTTGGGAGAGAGCCTATGAGGTCGATTCCCCATACCGCAAATGGCCATGGGGAAGTCATCATGGTCAGCTCGGATGGTGGAGCTCGAGGAATCGTGGCGAACCGTTGGCACTTATCACACTTCTTTACGTATTCGAAAGAATCTGATTTGATGGTAGGCCAGAAATAACCTTGGCATATGATTTTCTTGGACAGGCTATGCCCCCAGTATGGTCTCCACAGAACCCTTCAAGAATTTATTCAATGATCTTCTTGGCTTCGGGTGGAGTCACACATCGAAGTAATGGCATGGAATATCCCATTCTATACAGCTTTCCATCCAAAATGGTGTAACGGGGAATTTGATACATTAACTTTCGAACCTGGTTCCGATCTTTTGGAAGGACGCCGATCTCGAGATATTCGACTATCGGGGTCATCCAGGTGGGCTCGGAATCAATCATACACACGTCTTCTTGCTCTGGCTCGTTAATGCTAGGTGCCGAGAGGTGTTCTATTGGCACAACGTTTAGCTCATCATTCTCGGTGGAAGTAGCGAGTCGAGCTAAGGCATCTGCTTTTGAGTTTTGCTCTCGGGGAACCTGTTCAATCGCATAAAACTCGAAATGTTCCAAAGCGGACTTTGCCTTTTCCAAGTAAGTTGTCTTTTTCATGCCACGAGCCTAGTATTCACCCAAAATTTGGTTAACTACAAGTTGGGAGTCGCTGTAGTGATGTATTGCTTTAGCTTTGAGCTCTTTGGCTATACGGAGCCCTGCCAGTAAAGCCTCGTATTCGGCCTCGTTATTCGATGCGTTGAAGTCGAATCTTAAGGCAGAATGAAATCTGCTTCCTGCGGGAGTAATCAAAATGACCCCTGCCCCTGATCCATTTTCATTAGATGACCCATCAACATAAAGTTTCCACAGCTCGTGGGCTGGGGTTGTAACTTCGTCGTTGGTCATGACAATACATTCCACTATATAGTCTGCCAAGGTCTGTGCCCTAATGGTCATCCTTGGGTGGTAGGTGATCTCAAATTGCCCGAGTTCAACCACCCATTTAAGAAGTTGACCTGAAGCTTCTGGCTTAGACAATACTTGCCTCATTGGTTGATCAGTTAATACATGGATGGGGTGCGCCTAAAAGTAGGGTCGAAGTTTTCGAGATGAATGAATTAAGCTGAGAGCTAGCTTTTCCATCAAGGGGTATCTCGACTCTGTCCCCAGTAATCTTTTACTGATGTAATATACGGGCCTCTGTACCTTTTCTTCCTCTCGCACGAGCACTGCACTTATTGCATGCTCGGTAGTGGCAAGATATAAATATAGCATTTCTCCCGTAATAGGTTTTGATAAGATGAGGGGTTCTGCGAGGTGCTTTTTGAGCTCCTAGAAGGCCAGCTCGCACTCTTCCGTCCATTCAAATTTCTTGCCTCCCCTCAATAGGTTGAAAAATGGAAGACAACGGTCTGTAGATTTCGAGATGAACCTACTCGGTGCCGCCATTCTGCCGGTCAAACTTTGGACATCTTTGTGTCTTCGAGGCGAGGGCATGTCGATCAGGGCCTGGATCTTGTCCGGGTTAGCTTCTATTCCATGAGCGTTTACAATGAAACCCAGGAATTTTCTGGATGATACCCCAAAGGAGCATTTCTGAGGGTTAAGCTTCATGTTATACTTCCAGAGCATGGCAAAGCATTCTTCGAGATCATCAACATGGTTATTGTTAAGTTAAGACTTGACTAGCATGTCATCAACATAAACTTCCATGTTGTTCCCTATTCGCTCCGAAAACATCATGTTCACAAGCCGCTCGGCATTTTTGAGCCTGAATGGCATGACGTTATAACAATATAGTCCTTTGTCAGTTATAAAACTCGTATGTTCCTGGTCAGGGGCATGCATGGAAATCTGGTTATATCCAGAATAGGCATCCATGAATGGCATCAGTCCATGCTCTACCGTGGCATCCACGAGCTGGTCAATCCTCGGTAAAGGAAAGCAGTCCTTTGGGCAAGCCTTGTTGAGGTCCGAATAGTCAATGCAGGTTCGCCACATCCCATTAGGCTTTGGGACCAACACCGGATTGGCTACCCAGTCAGGGTAAAAAGCATCCCTAATGAATTGGTTTGCTTTTAACCTGTCGACCTCCTCTTTCAGTGCCTTTTTTCTGTCGTCATCCAGCTGTCTTCGCTTTTGTTGCTTCGATGAGAAGCTCTTATCGATATTTAGAGCGTGGCTCACTATGTTCGGACTTATTCCTACCATGTCCGAATGTGACCATGCGAAGACATCCTGGTTTTTCCTCAAGAAGAAAATTAATTGCTATTTAGTTTCCTCCTGGAGATATTTCCCGACCTTTATCCTTTTGGAAGGATCTGACTCTTCGAGCTTGACTTCTTCGAGCTCTTCTAATGGTTCGAGGTCAGCTTTCTCCTCCACCCTTGGGTCGATTTCTTCATCTATCTCCAAGATTGTCCCATCTTTATTTTGAATAATGACGAGTGCCTGTGCGCTCGTCTGTTTCTTTCCTCTTAGGGAAATTCTATAGCATTCCCTTCCAGCCAACTGGTCTCCCTTCAACGTCCTGATGCCACTAGGAGTAGGGAACTTAATGGCTAGATGCCTCACAGACGAGACTGCCCCCAACCCTACTAGGGCGGGTCTTCCGAGCAGCACGTTGTAGGCCGAAGGAAGGTCCACCACTATGAACTCCATCATCTTGAATGCTGAGACTGGGTAGTCTCCCAAGGTTACGTGGAGTTCAATGGATCCCATGTAAGCGGTCCCTTCTCCTGAAAAACTGTACAGTGTTGTCGCACATGCTTTCAGGTCGCGAAGAGTGAGTCCCATTTTCTCTAGGGTGGCCTTATAGAGAATGTTTACTGAGCTCCCATTGTCTATGAGAACTCGGTGAACTCTCTTATTTGCCAGCTGAAGAGTGACGACCAGTGGATCATGGTGAGGAAACTGAACATGGGACGCGTCCTCCTCAGTGAAGGTTATTGGTTGAGACTCAATCTTTTGACTTTTTGGAGCTCTAGGTTTGGGTTCGTAAGGAGACCCGTCCCCAGTCTTTAGCTCATTCACATATCTTTTTTGGGCATTATTTTCCATGCCCACGAGATGAGGCCCTCCCGAGATGGTTATCACGTCTTCTCCATCAATTGGAGGGGGCCTATCTTCTTCCGTGGCTCGTGAATTATTGTTTTGTGCAGGTTGTGGCGCAGCTGCCCTTTGGCTTGTAGACGCCTGATTAGTATTCTGGTTTTTGACATATTGTATAAAGTAGCCTCTCGAGATCAATCCTTCGATCTCTTCTTTCAACTGTCGGCACTCATCAGTAGCATGCCCGATGTCTCTGTGAAATCGAAAATACTTGCTGGAGTCCCTCTTGGACTTCTGATTTCTCATGGGGTCTGGACGTCTAAAGGGGACCTGGTTTTCATTAGCCAGGTATATGTTCTCTCAAGACTCGTTGAGCTCGGTGTATACTTTGTACATGGAGAACTATCTTTCCCCTTTCTTCTTCTTTCCCCCTTCGGCCTCGGGGTTACTCCCTTCGTTCTTCTTTCTCTTGGAAGGGTTTTCCGCAGCAGACTTTGAGGCTGGTGGATCCATCGAGGTTGAGGCAGAGTTTACGTTTATCGTTGTAGTTACGGGCTGGGAGGTCATATTCATTGTCGACCTCGCCTCCTCTACATTGACAAACCTCTGTGCTCATTTGTTAAACTCGGTTAAGAACCTCATCGGTTTTCTCTGCATGTCGTCCCAGAGAGCACTTCCTGGCATTACTCCATCTTGGACAGCCATTAGATGACCGCTGTCATCCACATTTCGAGCTCAGGCAACTTCCAAGTTAAACCTCGTAAGGTAACTTTTTAATGTCTCACCTGGCTGCTGCCGAACATTAGTCAGAGTTGATGCCTCAGGTCTGACTCCCATCATGGCTTTGAACTGCTTCTTGAAGTCCTTAGATAACTGATCCCAAGAAGTGATTGAATGTCTTTTATATTTCTTGAACCAGCTCTTGGCTGGTCCCGTAAGTGATGTTGGAAATAACATACACCTGAGCTCGTAACCCACGTTACTTGCTCTCATTATGGTGTTGAATGTACTTAGATGGCTGTACGGGTCAGACTTTCCCTCAAAAGTTGGGACATGAGGGATCCGAAATCCTTGAGGAAATGGAGTATTGGAAATATGGGGAGCGAACGGTTCGAGCTCCTCGTCAGAATCCTCATGTCGATCCCGGCCTTGCTCATTTGGCAAAAGTCTGAAGGCCTTCTCCAACTAATCAATTCTTTCCTGGACCGGGTCCACGAGGGGTCTCGCCTAAAATTGTCTGTCATTGATCACAATTCCAGGCTCGCGCCTCCGCAGGGGATCTTTACGCCCATTTAGGCGATCCCTCAGGTCCGGGTTTGTCGAGTTAACATTACCCCGATTCTGATTTAAGTGTTCCCGTATGTCGGAGCAATTCCTGCGGCTCCCAGTATTCTTTCGACCTCGATCATACATACTGACTGATCTGGTATCTCCTGAGTCATCACTGGTAAGACTCGTTGCATGATTATTTCGAGATGGATCTCTTTCATGCTGCCTCGTCTCCGCAGTGCGAGACTGGGACATTTGACTTCTTGTAGATTGGGCGCCTCTTCGCTCCCTGAAGGCTTCTCTGTTCCCTTGCCTCCTTCCCGCACGTCTTTCCTCATCATCACGAGCTGGCTGAGCGTTCTTGCGAGGTGGTGAAGGGTATCTTATAGGTGATGGCGGGAAGCGTATGGGTGAAGGTGGCTGCCACCCACTTCGAGGCCTGGATGGCCCGGAGTTTGCCCGAGACGGGTCGGTTGCATTCTGCGTGTTACCAGGGATTTGTGTTCGAGCCTCTATAGGGGTTCGGTTATACCCAGTTCCTGCTGGTACCTCCACAATTGAGTTAACCGAAGCCCTAGCTTGGGTACTTCTTTGGGGTCTCGAGGGAGCGGATGGCTCTGCTGGTGCCGGAGGTTGCTCTGGCCTCCTTGTGGCAGCATTTTTTCGCGGACGTCCACGAGGTCTGCGGGGAGGAACATGCAGGTCCCTCAGGGGAAGGGCTTGGTTTTTGCGCGGAGGTGGGGGCTGAGCCGCCTGAGCCTCTGTGGCTTACCTAGCCAACTTCTCATTCCGCTTATTGGCTTCAGCCAATTGCTGTTTCAGCTGCCGGTTTTCAAGTTCCACAATGGGAACGTACCATTCAGGATTGTAATACATATCCTCATCCCTTGGAGGTGTTGGTGGTCCCCGAGAATCGGAGGACTCGCTTCTCTCTTCAATATCCGGGTTTACCATTGGCTGCTTCCCAGGGCGTCTTGGATAGTTTTCTTCTGGAATGTTTTGATCGTTTGCGGCCATAACTTGCTCAGAGATCGCACTGCTTAAAGCTCTCAATGAAAGCACCAAACTGTTGACGCTGCTTTTCGTCAACAGTAAATGTAGAGCACGTAAACAGTAAATAGTTATGGCCAGAAAAATACAATAAAACAAGGAGGATTTTTTATGTGTTTCAGTAGTTAACTCTGCCTAGTCCACGAGTCTTTGTTATTAGAACTTAGGAAATTTCTGGAAATTCTTCAGGGATGAATTCTCCAGAGTTTCTCCCTAGATTACAAAGTTTCGATCCCTTACAAAGGTGTATGACTTCTCTATTTATAGAGTAAGTCTTAGAATATTATCTCACACGTTTCTAGAAAGTTATCCCTTACATTAATAAATTTAATGGCTTTAAAAGCCTGTAACTCCTATATACAAGGAAACGTCCCTTGAAGACCAGGGGGCATATAACTGACTAATAAATATCCCTTTATTATAGGGAAGTTACAACAATAAATGTAGACTGCGTCTCTCCAAGTGACTCACTAAGCTGTTTGAAACCAGCAATGAACATCGCCAGCATCGTGCCAGTCCAGGTCTCTGAGTGACTTTTGAGTTGTATTATTTTCTCAAGATCAACTTGGAAAGGGTAAATACCATTGAGGCTGCCTTACCCCGAGCTCACACTCATGCAAGCTCAGGCCACTTGATCCGAGGTCACCCGACAATGGACGTACTCTGATATTCTATCTTTCGAGCTTGTAAGGACTTCGAGGCTGCCCATCTTCGAGGTTGCCACCTGCTTTGAAGGTTCGGCGCCTAGGTTGCGAACACGTATTCTAGATATTGCGAGCTCACACCTGACGAATCCAGCTTTCGAGATCATAATTCTCAAGGCTCGAAATCTGGGTGTAACAGTTAGTAGTTTAATATGCAATTAAATAAAAAATGATAAAGTAACGTAAATAAGATAATAAAACTACTTTGCGCATTTAGTTTTTTGATAATGTATTCAATTTTAGTTGTAAATAATGATTTTTTTATATTGTAAAAAATGTATCACTAATAATGAAAAAAATATACAACTATTTTAATATTTAGATTTTATCAATCACACTTTTATTATTATTATTTATATACATTAAATTATAATTGCATCACATCCCTTGTAATAACCAAGGTTATTATTTTCTTATAAGCTCCTTAATTATGGCCATAAGTTAGTTTTATTAGTTTGTAGTTATAACTTCAGTGATGGAATTTAAAAGATTTGTTTTAAGTTTAATTATTTTAAGGTATGATTTATATGACTTAGAAAATAATTATAATTATTTATGATTAGTATTAGATTTTAACATATGATCAAATTAGTGTATAGTTTTAAGTATTTATAAAAATTATGTGCACGTGTTATTTGGTGGTTTAAGAAGTATACATGTGGCATTAAAATAAGTCACAAAATTTGAATTTACACTATGGTAGTCAAAATTCCCTATAGTTTTATTAGGTAGAATTTTTCATGAATTGATTAAATAGGTAACAAAGTTAAATTGAAGAACCAAGTTGAAGACAACATAGCCATAGACGTGTAGTATAGAAATAGGCTAGATTTTGATTCATTTTTAATTTACAAAGATAAGTGTCACGCTAAGCTTGAACTAGGTAATTAAGTTGGTGATTGATGAAACCATATGAAGAGTTTGAATTTGAAATAGTACATGTGTAGGCATGGGAGAGTTTTTAGAGGAACAAGAAGAGACGTTGACTACTTATAGTTATAGATGAGTATGTGTGGCAATAAGTGAGTATTTGTAGCACTTTGAATGAGTAAAAAAGGGGCTGTCTGAAACTATATAGTGGAGGGAAGGTTTGAAATTTAAAAACTAGTTGAAAGGTGGATGAGAAAATCAAGGAAAGGAGTTGGGTTTGAAGCCTATAAATAAAGCCTTTCCCACACCATTTTCACACTCAAAACAAAGCTTCAAAGTGCTCTCCATTTTTCGAAATTACATCTCCCACAATTCCCATCTTTTTGCTCCATAAACACACCATATAGCCTAACCAGACATTATAGTGCTCATGAATTCATTTTTTTCTATTTTTTCTATAAAGCCTCAAACACTATAGCCATTATAAACCACTATATAGCTGAAATTACCCAAGTATCAAAGCTCTTAGTATTTTTGTTGGAAATAGGCACTATTGTGACGAATCTGGAATTTTGAAGTATTGAACTTTTGTTCTAGATGGTAAAGGTATGACTTTTATGAGGGTTATATTTTGTTTTTTTTTTTGGAAGTTTAGTTTTTATTATAAGTCTTTGTTGTCCGTGTTTTCACCACCTAACACGTGGCAATTAAGAGTAATTAGCAACAAGACAAGTCATGAGGTTTTCGGAGTGTGAAATCTTGGAGGAAACCCAATCCGGCCAAGTCGTGGATGTCTCCAAGTGAGGCCACGCCCTAAGGTCTGTCCTTGAGACGAGGATGTCTCCAGGTGAGGCCACGTCCTGAGCACATGTCGAGCCAATCTCTAAGTCATTGATATCTCTAGGTGAGGCCACGTCATGAGAGGCTCTATTCACTCGCCCAAGTTGGTAGTGAATGCCACAAAAGCTGGTGTGAGAGATTCAAGTATCACACTTACTTGAGTTCGCTCATCAATGGTTGCACCATGGATTTCTGCATCATGCAATATGTTGATCATGTCTAGGACATGTTCTCTGACATAAACATTTTTCTTCATTTTCATATTCATGAAGCTTCTAGTAGCATCATGTCTGCACTTATCATACTACTGGCCAAACATGCCTTGTAGAGATTCTCAAATCTCATAAGTTGTTTCAACAGTTTTAAACTTCTTTCTTAGCACATCGCTCATACTAGCAAGCCTATAATATTTGGCCTTATTGTTAGATAAGATTTAATTGTCATACTTTTTTCTAACAGTTTTGGCAGCAGTAAGAGCTGGAACCTCAGGTCATTCATCATTCAAGACAAACATGTGGTTTTCACATATCAAAGCAATATTCATGTTCGATTTCCATTTCATGTTGTTATCACCAGTCAATTTCTCATTAGCAAGTAAAGCAGTTACAGAGTTTGGATTGGACATATTGCTGAAAAATAAATAATAAAATATAATGAATTAATACATATAATAAATATTAGATTATGTTTGGAATAGTAAACATGATGTGTGAATGCAACACATACAAAATAATTACTAATCCACGATAGTTTTATTTGAAAATTAATGGACCAGCCTTAAGGTAGGTCAGACTAATTACAAATTAACCTTGAGACAAGATCTCAACTCCATAAGTGAAAACTTAAAAACTCAATTTTTTCTTTTGACTTATGAATTACCGTTAGTTTGGTAAAGATGTACTAGTCGTGCTCGAAAGCCTAGATACATCTTTGGATTACATTATTTTTCGATTAATGACTTAACTCAAGAGTGTGCCGTAGAGTCAGTTAAACTTGAAATACATCACTGATCTTATTCTCATAAAAGAAGTCAACCTTGAAATAAAATAAACATATTCAGAAACCTTTCCTTAGGGAGGCCGCAAATGGAGGCGACACGAGGCCTTTTATATGCCTCTCGGTGTTCAACTAATAATGGAAACCATGAGACTTATTATCATAATTCCCTCTCCCACTCACTATTTTAAAAGAAGATGTTTTTCTCAAAATCAATATTTTTCAATTTGGTTGTAAAACTAATATAAATTAATATTACCAAATGATATTCTAACAAATATTAATCCAATTATGCAAAATAAATAATTGTGCCCTATATTAATTTTATTTTTCTTTTTAAGTAGAATACCATTTAATTTAATAAAACAATTTTATTAAATAAGAAAATAAAAAAAAGCTATATTCTATTTACCATCTTAACTAATTAAGACTATAACAATTATATGAGTTATCAAATAAAAACATATAATCAATCCTAAGCATGTTTCTAAAAAACATAGATGCATTTTTAATATGTACTGTGTGGGTAATATGTATGGCATGTTATAATGCATGATAAAGTATTAAATAATTTAATCATGCTCAAGCAAATAAATAAATAAATGTGTGTTAGGTGCTTTGGGTATTTCTAAAAAATTACAACACTTGCCAAAAAAAATACACAAAAAATAATTCAACTAACTAAGGCCTAATGAAGAGCAACTCCTTTGATATTTGGATCTTCTCTTTTAGTATTTGGGTCATTACCATTTTAATTATCTATTATGAATTAATTAACCTTTTAATTATTTTTAAAAAAATTTAAAAAATCAAACTTTGGGTTTTAATACCCCACAAGTTATTGAGGCTCAATGGGAATTTGGACTCACCATAATTAATTCAAAAAATTATAATTAAAACACTTTTAATTATATTGGGCTCGAAATGACCCAAAAGGATAATTACACATCCATTAGGGTTTCCATGACACAAACCCTAATGGGTGTGTCATGGTAGGTGGCGACAAGGGATGCCAACGGTGGAGAAGGGCACGATCGGCCATGGGTGGTGGTTGGCGCACACGGGCTGGGGAGCAAGGGCATGCGCGGAGTTAGACGCATGGGTGCGCGCGGACTCAGGCGCAGGGGCGCGCGCCATGGGCGTGGTCAGGGCAGCTGCTCGGGCCTTCGGGTTTGTGCTTGGGGCTTGGGCCATAACATAATTTATCCATAAATTTAAAAAAACAATTACAAAATTCCTATGCCCCAAAACGACTTACAATTTTTGTATATCTAGAACATTTAAGAACTTTTCCTAACCCAAAATCACCATGAAAATCAACCATTAAGAACATCAACAATTCATATATAAGCATCTATCCATTCATATATTACACATAATATAAAAAATGCATATGAAACCCACACAATAATTAACATACGCAGGGATTAAAGATAGTTCTGGTACCAATTGTAAGAATTGTTCCTAGTGCGCAGCGGAAATTGTGGTAATGGTAGTATTGTATACAACACAAAATTTTCATATAAACAACTTTATATGAGGATCCTTTAATATGCAATATGTTTATCAACAAAATATGTACACGTAAAAATGATTCGAAATGATTTACCTCTTGTAGTCTATCAAGAACCCTTAAGATGTGGGTGGGCACATAGAGAACAAGAATCAAATTTGTGAATCAAAAGTATTCTCAACACATGATACTCTTGATTATAGGCAAGAGAGAAAGGTTTTTCTTTTTTGCGAAAAAGATGATTTCTTTTACTGATGCTTCTTGTAAAATCCTTATTCTCATATTTTATAATCATATAGAATATATAGGTATTATTATAATAATAATAATCAAATAAAATTTATCATCTTGATAATAATAAAACAAATGATAATTAAAGACAAAGTCTTACATTCCATTTTAAAACTCTTTTCAAAATATTTTATTAATTAATTAAATAAATGAAAAAAAACAATAACCGATCATTATCAGTAGCTGTACACGCATAGGGCAGTCCAGGAAGCCCTATGCGTGTAACACTTCCCTAAAATAAGGGATTTGATTTTTCATACATATTTATTTTAATTAATTAATAATTAGAAATTAAAATAAGGTGTCATCTTTTAAAGGAAAATATAACAACTTAAATTTCAAAATTCAAAATTCAAATTTTGAATTTTCATTATCATCTTATTATTAATTAATTAAATATAATAATCAAAACCAATTTTAACTATCCATATTTATTCTTTCTCACTTAAATAAAATAATTGATTAAATCAATTTCTTTCATTTCTACACAATTTCAAAAAGTGCGCATTAAGGCAATAATAAATTGTGCAACTTCAATTATCACATAATTGTGTATTAATCACAAGGAATAAACATTCTGTCAAATAGTTCATTCACAGTTTTATCATTGTATCAACTCTTACCTTGAATAGTATTGATAGAGCCGCTCCGGGGACCTATGGACCAATAATTCAAAGCTCCAATAAATAATATATTATTAACCAAAACTCTTTGTTATTAATCTCATGATTACTCCACTATAAATATGAGACTACACTCTTGAGAATTAAAGACATATATTTACTGAGTACTTTATTGTAACCATAAAATGTCCATTGATATAATCATTACATTCAAATTAATCATCTATTGATGATTCATAATTAAGTGGGAATAAAATTATCGTTTTACCCTTTTAATTATATCTTGCTTCCTACTGTACCATTGACTTTACTAGTGAATATTAATTTATAATTTGATTATGAATTTGACGTCAATAACCTTTTCAGTTCCAAAAATCATCCCAATAGGGAACCATCATTCAATCTATAAGAATGTATAAATTCCATACCTCTTAAGTTATGTCCCCAGCCATATACATCATTGAGTCTCCAAAACAATAGTTCTTAGCCTGATCATTCTGAAAAGTCGTAACACATAAATTAAATGATCAAATGACATATATAAGAGTTCATAGTAACTTCAGGATTAAGATCAGTTTGTATATGATCATCAATTAATGTGTTTTATAATACTATGAAACTGTATTTAAACAAGTATTATTAAATCACATCTGGTCAAGTTCTACATACTTTCAGTATGCAAAGTACCTCCACTAAAGTGTCCTACTACACTAGTAACCTGGATCTAGGTCACATGTATTCATAATACTAGTGGACCGTACTAGTAGTAATTAATCTAAAGATTCTGCAACTTTATTTTACTGCAAACTATTTAAGTCCATTATCTCAATCTCGATCCTCTCATACCAATATGAGATTGAGACCACATAGATGAACTTGAGATTTTTCTGATATTTACTTAATATTATTAACAATATATAATATAGTACATAAGCTACATTTACACAATAATTCAATTCATTTATTCATTTCATTAAAACCATTGTCAACTACAATTTCTTTAAGGGCATTATTTCCAACAATCTCCCACTTGCCCTAAAGCAAATGAGGCATTTCCCTCAACCTCATGCTTCTTACATGACCCTGAAAATATTTAATAGATAAAGTCTTTGTGAACGGATCTGCAAGATTATCTTCAGAGGCAATCTTCAAGACAGTAACATCTCCTTGGTTGACTATCTCTGGGATCAAGTTATATTTCCTCTCGATGTGCTTTCCCCTCTTGTGACTTCTAGGTTCTTTGAATTAGCTACTGCCCCACTGTTATCACAGTAAAGAACAAGTTACTTATCCATGCCTGGAACAACTTCCAGATCAATATAGAACTTCCTGAGCCACACAACCTCTTTAGCTACTTCACAAGTTGCTATGTATTCGACTTCCATGGTGGAGTATGCAATACTAGATTGTTTAATACTTCTCCAAACTACAACACCTCCTCCAAGTGTGAAAACTGATCCAGGTGTCGACTTTCGACTATCTTTGTCTGATTGAAAATCAGAATCAGTATATCCAGTGGGGTTCAGGTCTCCACCTGAATACACAAGCTTGTAATCTCTAGTATGCCCGAGATACTTGATAATATTCTTCACTGCTGTCCAATGACTCAATCCAGGATTTGATTAATAATGACTGATTATTCCTACTGCATAATACATGTCAGGTCTAGTGCTGGGCACATAGTAAAAAGTCGTTGAGGACGCTGGGGCCGTATGGTGACCCTGTGCAGGCCCGCAACGGGCTTTTTTCACCAAAAAGAAATTTGCCAAAAATATCTTAATTTTAATTATTATCTTTTTATTAATTTATTTTGTTAAATTAATTCAAATTATCAAAATATTTTCTTTTATAATCATGTTGATAAAATTGATTATTTTTATTCAAAAATTAGATATTGATTTTTAAAGTTATGGTATATCTAAGATATTTTTGTTGATTTTGAAAATAGATTTTTTTAAAAGGAATAAGATATTTTGGTTGAATTTGAAAATAGATATTTTTAAGATATATTGGTTATCATAATAATAAAATTAATTATTTTTGTATAAAAATAGAAATTAGTTTCATTAATATCTTAATATCTATTATATTTTTGTGCAGTTATTTTTATAAAATCAAACATCCCATAGATATTAAAATTTAATTTTATTAATTTAATATATGTCCTAAAATAACATAATAAAGTTAATTGTTGATAAATGAAATCAAAATTAACTTAGTTAATTGTTGATGGATTTTATTTAAATTGACTCAATTATTTTTGTAAAATTGTAATTAATTATGAATTTTGTATAGATAATTTCTAGAATAATTAATTATGGTATTTTTGCAAATGTGAGAAATTGTGACATTTTTGCATAAACACATTGACATTGCTCATTTAGTTACATGATTTGGATATTCAATTATGTGGCATATCTGTGAATTATATGTGATTTTTGCAATTGGGCTTAGATGCATATAGTGACCCATATGTTTGGATATATATGTACATATGTGTGGTTTTGGTTACCAAATAAACTATTCATAATGTGATAGGTTTTATTTGGGCCCATTAGAAAATGTAAGGTTTAAATTCCTCTCTTATGGGTGATTCAACTTGTGAAGGCTCATTTGTTTTGCATGATTATAGTGGGCCTAATCAATTGAAAACAATTAATAAAACGAATGTTTAAATTCTTGTCTTTTGAGCTTTGTGTGGAAGTTAGAAGACCTTAGTACAGGGTACGACATACTAAACTCAGCTCTCTTCCACGTAAACTCAATTGTTAAGACTCATTTACCTGAGTTGGACTTAATTGTCTTAGGTTTATTTTTCTTGATAGTTGAATTTAATAATTGATTAGCAACAAATTAATTCTAATTTAATTGAATTTGTTTCAATGTGACACTTTAGAATTTATAGAAAATTATAGGACTTTGGTTTTGAAAATTATTTTACAAATTAATTTTTTGAACAATTTTAGTCAATAATTTTTGAAAAAATTATAATAAAAATACTTAACTTAATTATATAATGAGCTTATTTTAATAATTGTATTAGATCTCCATTATTAGTTTAACAAGGTCGATAGCTTAATGGGGCCTCGAGACGCTTTGATTCGTCCCCCTATGAAAGATGTTCATTAGTTATTTTGACAAGGTTAGATTTTGAAAGAAAGATAATTATAGGTCAAATTCTAATAGATTCACCCCAACGGTGACTGCTAGGACTAAATCTATGATTATCGAAATCATGGGTCTAGCTCATAAAATAAGAAATTTTGTTTTCTTATTTTGATCGAATAGTAGGTTGTTAATAATGATGGTCATTATTAAATGAGTTTACAACTCTATTTCACTAATGGTATTTTTTTAACTCTCACCAATCGGGACAGAGATATCATAGATTACTTAAAAACCTAAAGAAATAGAGATATGATTTTTTTTGGGTATTTTTCCTCTTATCTTGCATATATTTGGTATATGTTGTGATATTTCTTAAAATTTGTGTGTATAGAAGTTTTATTGAGCAAAAGTGATTGAATTCTATTATAATGATAATTTTTATTTTTAATTATGGTTGTGTCTACTCCCATCCTTTCTCAACTTTCGATGGAGAAACTCGCTGGAGAAAACTTCCTTAAGTGGAAGCAAAACATCAACATTGTGTTGATTGGTGACAACTCCAAGTTCGTCATGACTGAGGAATCCCCAGAAGTTCCAGCTGAAGGAGATATCAAGTCTATAAGAGAAAAATACAAGTGTTGGCATGCGGGTTTTAAATGATTGAGTACTCATTTATGTGATTATTAAAGTTCACAGAAATATCATTTACAAGGAACTTAGTGGCATTTAAGGATAAAATACAATGAGGGGTAAAATGGTAATTTGTACCCAACTCAGGTGTTGATCATCTATAGAGGATTGAATGACAAATTATGGTTGTAACAATAGATAACGTATTTACTTTAAGTGTAAAACGTTCTATGAGTTCAAGAGTGCAATTTTGAGTCTTTAGTCACGATGAATTAATAAGGTAGTGAAATTATTCGATAATAATTTTATGGTAACTTATTGGAGCTTGAATTCATGGGTTCATGTTCCACACAATACCTTTGATTAAATCATCTAGATAGTCTCGATTAATTGGTTTAATTATCAATTAGGATTGTCAAAATTGTTTTGGGTCAATTTTGGACAGCTTTACAAAGATGTGGAATTTAGAGAAGAAAAGAGAAATTTGGGCAAATTTATTAATTATGACAAATTGGTGTCAAATTGATAAATAGTATTAAATCAATATTCAAATTATAATTAGTTGATCGAATAAATAATTTAATTAATTAATTAATTATTGTTTAAATATATTTATAATTATATATATAAAGTTTTAATAAAACTTAAAAGATTTCGTAATCAGTGTATATAATATATATTATATTATATTTAATTAATTAATTAATAAGGATTTTATTTTAAGGAGTCTCAATATCTGATACGTAAAAGATTCTTAAACTCTGTTATTTGATTTACTTATGAAATTCATTAGAAACATGTTTCTAGGTTGTTTTAGATGTTAATTTGTTTAATATATGAAACATATATGAAAATATTTATGATCCTGTAAAATGTATTCCCAACATAAGCTACATATGTTTAAATGGAAAAAATATTTACAATAATGCTGAGAGGCTTGAGCGTTGAATGTCTATACCCCAATAAACTATGGCATGCAGGCCTACATAACTAAAAATGTATTACACAGGACAAAATTACTAGGGCCCTTGGCCTGGAGGAACCTCTGCCACCAGCTCGATCACAGGATCGTCCTTAGGGATGCGACCCATCGTCACAGCTTCCCTCTCCTGGGCCCCCCTAGCCTCCTCTGCCTCAAGGCGCGCCTCGAGCATTGTCCTCATGTTGGGCTCCTCGGTGAATGAGAGATCCACGTCTTTGTTGCTCTATCACACAACAAAGAGTGTATCATCGGCTATCACGTCGAGGTCATTTTCCAGTTCTTTCGCTCGGAGACGGAGGTCTTAGGCCTCCTTGGCGGTAGCTTCGGCACGAGTAGTCGCCCGTGCAGCATCCTCCCTGGCCTTGATCTGCTCTTCAGTGCGGGCCAAAGATCGCTCGACTCAACTGGAGCTCTTCGCGGGCCTAAGCCAGCACCTCCTCCTCTGCACAAGTGCGACCCGCGGCGTCCGCTAATAACTTAGAGGAAATATCCTCTAGGGTGGACAACTTTGACAGCTCGATGGATAGCATAGTCTCCATCTCGCGGACACAGGCCCTCGTGTCCTCCAATTCCTTCTGGAGTCACGAGTGCTCCTCTAGTGGGACCGCAGTTTTTTGAAATCGCTCTAGCTCTTCCTGAGCTTGCGCCAGCTCTTCTCGAGCCTCCTTCAGCTCAAAGGACTGCATCGTTACAATGTCCCCGAGTCGTTGATTGAAAGCCTCAGTCTGTGCCAAGTTAGAGTATCAAATCTATAAAAAGAAGTTGATTAAATAAATAAGGGATTGATATATACACTTGAAGACTTACCCTTACGGAGGACTGGCGGCTGGCAGTTTTCAGTGAAACCTCGTTGTCACTGCCACAACGAGTGAAGCTGCAAGAAGGCAACTCAAACAAGGACGTCGCTATCCCTTACAGAAGCTTTGTGGCGAGTGGAGCAGTTTTCCCTCCTACTCTCGACACGACGAGAGGCTCTAGCTTCTCGCGGCGTGGAGGAGCAACAAAATCCTGCAGCCAGTCCTCGCGCAGGAACTCAGCAAAGATTTTGAAGTCCTTGATGCCCTCGTCAATACGGGCGTTGTAGTTCTCCTTAAAGTCTTCCTTGTCATAATGCTCTGGGAAGATTACCAATCGAGACGTCCTGACCGGAGGAGAGTCGTTGAAGATATTTCCTCGCCCTTCTTAGAAGAGGATCCCTTGTCTTGAGGGGGAAAGCTCGAGGTCAATGACCTCACCAAGAGCCACTGTCCTCAGGGTGAACACCAATGGAGGAGTTGTTGGGGCCACCGAGGCTAGAGGCGCGATAGCCGGGGTCATGTACGTCGTGGTTGACGCTGCCGAGAGGTCTATCTGAGAGGATCCCGACACCCTCTGACGCTTCAACCTAACTAATTCGGACATGCCCATGGTTAAATCCTCGAAAGTAAAGGAAAGCAATCAAAACAAGTAAAAATGCATGCGAGACTAAATATAAATCTCCTACAGAGCCCCACTGCGATCAAGCTCATCCGAGTGAAGGACAGAATGGGCGAATTCATGGATGAGTCGACCCATCTCTTGCGTCAGATTGGTCTTGTACTGACAAAAGTAAGTGGCTTGCATATACGTCACCTCATCCAAAGGAAAGAGACCTTGGGGGTGTCTCTTCTGTTAGGAACGAGTTTCCTAATACGCAGCGGAATGGTGGTGGAGTGGCCCAGTGTACAACAAAAATTTTGTAACATATTTAAACTACCTTTAAATATGCGGATCCATTAATATATATACATTAATCATAAGCAAGATAGGAATAGAAATCATACTTCTTGAAGCCTATCAAGTGTCATTGCTATCTTTTCGTAATAAAAACTATCTTTCTATCCAAGCCGCTCCCAGGTGCTCACACCAAGATCTTCCACAGCGTTCTCTACACCTCAAAAAGTGTGTGGGCACTTAGAGAATAAAGGATAGTTATTTGTGATTCTACTTGATGTACTCAATACATGAGATCAAGAGAATATGCCTGAAAATTGGTTCTTTATCTTTTCAGGGAGAGATTGAAAAATATAGTTCTATTTTTCATAGAGCGAATGACTGAGATAAAATTATGTCTCTTGTATATTTTTTTATAAGTCTTACTTAAATAGAAAATATTTAATTTAAAAAATAAATATGTAACCAACTTACAATTTATCTTTTAATTAATTAATTATCTTATTAATGAAATTATCCAAAAACTAATTTTTTGAATTATTAATTAAATAAAATTGAAAAATCTATCCCTGAAATATGCAGTACACGCCACACACAGTCCATGGACTGTGTGGTAGTATACCACCTTAATTTCTAGGGATATTTAATTTTTCTATTTATATTTAATTATTTATTCAAACTACTTTGTCAGATAAAAATCTAACAACCTCATAACTAATTCAAATTTGAATTCAAATTTAAATTAAATATCTTGTTAACTAATTATCAAATATAATTAGTTATTTGAACAAATATCAATCTTTTAAATTCAAATTCAATTTGAGCTTATCAGATTATTATCTCTCATTCAAATAAATATATTTAATTAATTATACCAATTAATTAAATCCAATAATTTCAAATATAAATATTTAATTTATTATAATTTCAAAAATTACAATTAATTAATTATTTAATTAAATTTCGAAAATTAATTTAATTATTTAATATAATTTCAAAAATTATAATTTCGAAAATATTTATTAATTTTGTTGATTACAACTAATTTGTAATTTCTTTTTAAATATGTCTTTAAACTATTTTTCCCTTCATATAAACTCTTACCTTAAATAGTGTTGATAGAGCCGCTGTGGGGACCTATGGACCTATAATTCTAAGCTCCAATAAATTTGAGATTATTAATTAAACTTTTTAATTAAATAATCTTAATTTATTAATCTCATGATTATTCCACTATAAATATAAGACTGCACTCTTGTAATTATAGACATTTCATTTACTGAGTACTTTATAATGATAAACCATTGATATAATTATTGCATACAAATTAACCCTCTAATAATGGTTCATAATTAATCGGGAATAAAATTACCGTTTTATTCTTTTAATTATCTCTTATTTCCTTAAGTACAATTGATTTTACTAGTGAAGGTTAATCATAACTAAATTATGAATTTGAGCTTAATAACCTTTCAGTCCCAAAAGTCAACCCTTAAGAGAACCATTATTCAATTTCTTGCGAGAAGACATTGATTCCATATCTGTATACTATGTCACCAGCCATTTACATTAATGAGTTCCCAAAACAAAAGTCTATAGCCTGATCATTCTGACAGACCCTAACGAGTAAATCAAAGAACTCATATAACATAAACAGGAGTTCATAGTAACTTCAGGATTAAGATCTATTTGTATATGATCATCAGTGATATATTTAATTAATACTTCGAAACGGTATTTAACTAAGTATTGACAAATATATCTGGTACAGTTCTATATATTCTCTAATATATAAAGCACCTCAACTAAAGTGTCCTACTACACTAGTGATCCGGATCTAGATCACATGTATTCATAATACTAGTAGACCGTACTTGCAGTAATTAATCTAAAGATCCCATAACTTTATTTTACTGCGAACTATTCAAGTTCATTTATCTCAAACACAATCCTTTCGTACCAATACGTGTTTGAGATCACATATATGAACTTAGGAATTTTTCTGATATTTACATAATATTATCACAGAATAATATAGTCCATAAAATATATGCATAACAAATTCAATTTATTTATTTACTTCATAAAACAATGTCTACTACATATGCTTTCAGGGCACAATTCCAACAATCTCCCACTTCCCCTAAAGGCAATGAGGCATCTCTCTCATTCCCGTATTTCTTACATGCTCCTTCAAAGATTTTATGGATAAATTCTTTGTGAAAGGATCTACAAGATTATGCTCCGAAGCTATCTTTATAACTGCAACATCTCCTCGATGAACTATCTCTCTAAGCAAGTGATACTTCCTCTCAATGTGCTTTCCTCTCTTGTGACTCTGTGGTTCCTTTGAGTTAGCTACTGCCCCACTGTTGTCACAGTATAGGACTAATGGCTTATCCACTTCTGGCACTACTTCCAGATCGGAATAGAACTTTTTGAGCCACACAGCCTCCTTAGCGACTTCACAAGTCGCTATATACTCGACTTCCATGGTGGAGTTTGCAATGATGGTTTGTTTAATACTTCGCCAGACTACCGCTCCTCCTCCAAGAGTAAACACTGATCCAGAAGTCGATTTCCGAGTTTCTCTGTCTGATTGAAAATCAGCATCAGTATAACCAGTGGGGTTCAGGTCTCCACTTGAATATACAAGCATTTAATATATAGTATTTCTAAGATACTTGAGAATATTCTTCACTGCAGTCCAATGACTCAATCCAGGGTTGGATTGATAACGACTGACTATCCCTACTGCATAACAAATATTAGGTCTTGTACACAACATAGCGTACATTAGACTGCCTACCGCTGAGGCATAGGGATACTGTCTCATGTCTTCCTCTTCCTGAGGTGTTTTGGGAAACATCGCGATGGGTTTTGCGGTGAGGCTGCCCAGGATAGTGGGTCAGCGTGATTTGGATGGAGTCATTATGGACCAGTATTTAAAGTGAGCCCACTTCTATCAGTAAGGACAAGTAACACAACTGATCGTTATTCAGATCTTTGTGTGAGAGATGAAGTATTCCTTCATGGAAATTCAAGGTCCATCTTATCAGATGAAGACTCTATTATTACTTCCAAGTTTTGGAAGGGTTGCAGAAGATGATGAATATAAAATTGAAATTTAACACAGTTTATTACTCACAGACTAATGGTAAATCAGAGAGAGTTATCTAGTCATTGAAAGGGCATCTTATGAGATGAATGAGATGTTATATCTGGATCCTGAGGTAGTTTAGGGGACCATTGAGGTTATTGAAAAGGTTAGTGTTGTGAAAATTCTAACGATTAAAATATGTGCAAGTATACACAGTCACAAACAAGTAATACAGTGATAAAGTATCAAAGTTCGTCTTCACAGGGACTTTTAAACTAAATAAACGCAATATCAACTAAAAACAATTTAAAATCAAGTAACCCATTCAAGAGAATAATTGAGTGATTAATTCTGGAATTAAATGTAAATATTCAAATTTAATTAAACTAAAAAAAATTAGAGACCAAATGAAGTAATTCTGCGTAAATTTCAGATGTGAGAAAATGAATCTGGGTGGTTAATTCCCCTCTGCTTCGTTCCAGTTGTTACAGCAATGGTTCAGCAATTATATCAGAGTTAACAGATTTCATAAATGCCCAGCAAGTTTTTCCCAAAACTTACAGTATATTATCTATAACCCCCTCAACACATTCCTGCATTAAATCAGGTTATAAACAATCCAACAAACACTAAATCTCCAGTTATACAAGGCAGCAAAATATTCCTATTCCACTACTCAAAATTACCTAAAACTAGGCAAGTTCTTGCATCAATTAAATGGGTTCAGCTGGGTTTTACTTTTCCAAGTTAGATCCAGCTTAATAAATGTTAAATATGGCCAGTACATAACATTAAATCAACATTCCAACACATTTAATTGAACAATGATATAATTACTCTAACCATGCATTCAAAATATTACTTCATACAAAGGGTTCATAACCACCTAAATCCTCAAAAGCTTAGTTCATGACTGAAATTACAAAGACATAACCAGTAAGTAGAGTTTCCATAGAGTTTGAGCAGAGAAACTAGATAGAAAATTAATACAAAATGAGAGGGAAAGATTAGAGAGATATGAGTTGGTGAGCTCAAGTCCCCCTCTGTGCGTCTGCCTTCTTCTCCTCTTTTTAGTACTCCTTTCTCTGTTTTTCGTCCTCCCTTTTCTCTGTGTACTTCTCTCAAAACATAATTCAGAAATTCTTCAATAATGGGGTCTCCCTATTTCGGCTGGTACCCTTCTTTTTTAGGGTACTTTGCTTTACCCTAATTAGAAAGTCAAAGTCCATCTTGCCCCTCTATTCTGCCATGCCATCCAGCTGACTTAGTTGTACAAAATTCTGGCCACCTCAGCGCCTATTATGTCTCATTAAATCCAGCTGGAAGTTAGTCACGTTTCCTTCCTGGGCTCTGCCAATTGCTACGTGGTAGTCGTTACAGCAATGATAGAACAGCTACATGCATTTTCCAGACTTGTTGTTCCCTTTTTGACTCCAAAGTTCTCGATCACCTATTTCAGCTTCCTTTCCTGCTTAGCACATACAATAAATTGCATAAATCACTCAAACATATGACAATACAAACACAAGGTCCCTTACTACACAGACACACTAAATTGAACACAATTACAAGAAATAAAAACTCATTACTCTTTTGTTTAATTCAAAAATCAAGTTTAAAGATATAAAAATAACTCTAAATCTTAGAGTTATCAACACCCCAAACTTAGCCTATTGCTCGTCCTCGAGTAATGATGACACAAAAATAAACACAACAAATAAAATACAATACACAACTTAACAGATGAGAGATCCAAAGAATTCAAAATGGCCTAGTGAACATGCTGCTCTC
Organism: Humulus lupulus; assembly: GCF_963169125.1. NCBI lineage: Eukaryota > Viridiplantae > Streptophyta > Magnoliopsida > Rosales > Cannabaceae > Humulus > Humulus lupulus. Next base: position 82,484,281 of record NC_084800.1, read on the forward strand.
AGAAAAGTGGAATTAAATGGAATGGTGAATTGCTTCTGCCTTAACCCTATATGCTGCCCTTCTCACGTTCAGCTCACTGGATATCATTAATATCTCCCCAAAGTCACCTAATCAATAGTTTATACAAGTGTATCCCACCAAAACTTTGAATTTCTCTACAACTACCCTTTGATTTTGACATTCATTATAGCTCCATAAGTTGGATTAGTGCACTCCTCTCCACTAATGTAGTCTAAACTTATCCCCTTGATCAATAGGACTTTACTAAGCTTGTAATGTAAGGCTTGGGCTAGGGTATGGTAAAGGATGTCTTTTAACTAGCTTAAAACCTAACCACCTCACTTGTCAAAAACCGAGCCTCTCCCTCATGATTTATCTCTCTTGAATTACTTCCCTAAACGTTTTCTACTCACAAAGACATGTTGTTGTAATATAATTCTCTTGCTATTTTTATTCTTATCTCATTCTTTTTTTTTTCTTTCTTTTTCTTTGTTTTCCTTTTTCTTTTTCTTTTTTCTGATATTTCATTTACTATATATTCTGTTTTTATTTTTTTTATTTTTTTTTTTTACTAAACATATTCAAAACAAGAAAGATAACACTATAATACAATTATATGATAGATAGCAAGAGAATATGCTTGATAGTATATAATGGTATGCCTTGTGAGCTAATTCCCCACCCCAAACTTACAACCCAACATTGTCCCCAATGTGGCTAAAATGGTAATCATGAATTAGCTCGCCACAAGCTACACTCACCACACGCACCCCAAACTTAGCATGAAAATCAATTTCTGACAAGTGAGAGCAATTAAGTTGGGACATGTATGGAAAGTGTATTATAGGGGTAATGGGTATGCATGAACGGGTTGAACACAAAAATAGGCTAAGCGGCTCAAAAATTGGGTGACTAAGGGAAAAATATGCGTATAAGGAAGGCTAGAAAGGCTCAAGCGTCCAAAGATGGCCTAAATCATTTCTAAGGGGGAAGTCTAGCTAGGATTTCGCTTCAAGGAAATGCACTAACCAATTCTAGATGCTAATATTACATATGCAGTAGTCATTGGAAAAATTCAAAGTGTGGTGGGAAAACTAAAGTATATACTATTGAGGAGAGACTAAAAGGAAACATCCATGATATCCAGCAACTAAACAAGCAGAGGCAACATATAAAACCAGGCAGCAACATGAATGGAATGAATGGAAAGTATCATCATCGAGCAGAACACTAGGCCATAGGAATATATTTTAAATCTCTCAATGACACACTAAAACACACAAACAACAACAAGACAACACAGAAACATAACACTAACAACAGAACATAAAAACTAAAACAACATAACACAGAACATAAACGAAAAATAGCTAATAGGAAAGGGAACCCCCTTCACTCGAAGTCCTCTTGAGGAACATCCGGATTTGGTGTTGATGGTGCAGTCCAGGGATCGAGAATCTGTTTTGGAAATTGTGGAAACTTGGGAACAACTCGCGGAGTTAGCTTCTTGAAAGTGCGCTCCATAATTCCATCTCGTTGCTGCTCGTATTGCCAGAAGGTTTGCATGCGGACGCACATCTCCTCTTGTCTTTGATGCATTTGTTGCTGTATCAATTCAAATTGAGTAAAACGCTCCAGGAGGGGGTCACTGGCCGAGGCAGAAGCGAAGGTTGAGGCTCGAGTTGCCTTGGGAGCTCGGGAAGGGCCAAAACTTACGGGCCCCTTTGGATGCAGCAACCCCTCCTCGGGCCAAACGGGAACTCCAGCGTCTCGGCAAAGGGCAGTGACTGTGGCAGGTAAGAACAGCTTCCCCTTGCCTCGGTGTGCACAGTCAAAGATCTCTTGGGCCAATACGGTCCCAACATCAACAGGTAGTCCTCTCTGCATGCAAAAGAGCATGTATGCACGATCCCGATTCACGGTGGAATCATGCGATGTGGGGCAGAGAGTTGTTTGTACAAATGAGTATAAGCATTTCATATCATGCTCCAGCTCAGTCCTCCGAAAATGCAGATTGCCCTGGTCATCCGAATCCCAAACAGAGTCGGGTTTAGCTACTACGGCCATAACTTCTTCTAATTCATCATCGGTCACTTTCCCTTTGCTAGGTGTAAAATCGCACTGAACTGATTCCAATTCAAACAGACTGTTAATGACTGCAGCAGAGAATGGTACCACGACCTGCCGTACGATGACCTCGGTTGGCCATTCATGAGACAGAAAGTTGGCATAAAATTCCTGGACAATCTCCATCACTGCAGGCTCGGTTTGCACACAGAAATGCTCCCAGTGCCTATCACGAATCATGGCATGCACCCACTCGGGTAGCTCATCAATCCCAGCTGCATCGGTGACCAAACCCCTCTCCATGTAAAAATCTCTGGTGGCCACGGTATTGTGGTACTTTGTCTCTGCCGTTTGACAATAAAACTTCTTGACTTCATGGAAAGGTTCCCTTACCTTATGCGCCACCTGTTTAATTCTCGGCATTGTGGGACTCGGTCTAGGCGGACGGTGAGGGCTCGAGGGCTTTGGTGATGCGTGTGGAAAAGGATGAACGGGGTGATTTGTGTGAAATGGGGGCACGGGTGAAGTGGGAAATGGCTTGGGTTGCTGTCGGTGTCAGGTGGAGTTTGGTGAAAAGAGTGGCAAGGGCGCTGGTTCACGACGGGATGCGGAGGAGGCGAACGGGTGGCTTACGGCGGCTTGGAGAAGGGGAAGAGGAAAATGATGGTGGAAAAGGTGGGGTAGGGTTTTAGATTTGTGGGCTAATGTGAAGTTGATGGGCTGACCGAGTTGGTGAGGAAAATGATGGGTTTGACTACACATGGGGGGCCCAGTTGACTTACTCATAAAGCCCAATAAAATATAAGGGATAAATGGATCCTTTTCTATTTGAATATGCCCGGCCTGCTGGGTCCACAAAAGGCCAATTAAAGAATGAAAGGCCAAATGATTGGTCTGACTAAAAGGAACATGCCCAATGATTGCCCAAGTCATTTTTTTCTTTTTCAGCACGTGCTGTCCTTGTTTTATTTTTTTCTCAGACCAATTGACCTTTTGTAAAACCCCGATACGAAAACAACGTCAATTTCTTTTTGGACCCAGCCTAAATGTTTGCTACCCAGTGTTGCTGACTAGTTGCTATAGCAACTGGGCAGCAACTCTCCACCCCAAACTTAGTTCCTCTGCCCAGATTTCTATGCTCAACCTAGACCCAGTTTTACCAACTCCTGGCTGTCCTTTTTCTTTATTTCCTTCTGCTTTTTTTTTCAAGGGGTAATACACCCCAAACTTAGTTACATACATTATTTATTTACAACTGTCTCTTTCACTCATGGGTTGCCCAAGTGTGACACAAGAAATGCAGGGCAACCCATAGTCTTTCTCCTTCAAGCATCCTTCAGACTGACGGAGGTCTTTTCCCTGTCGACCTCCCCACCCCAGTAGTGCTTCAGCCTTTGCCCATTAACTTTGAACTCCCTCCCGGACTGATCTTCTCGAACTAAAACAGCTCCAAAAGGGTAGACTTCAGTTACTGTGAAGGGATCCGACCAACGGGATTTTAGCTTTCCAGGAAACAGTTTCAACCTGGAATTAAACAACAAGACCTTCTGGTTCTTCTCAAACACCCGCTCCTTAATTCTTTGATCATGCCACTTCTTTGTTTTCTCTTTATACAGCTTGGTGTTTTCGTAGGCAAACAGCCGCATCTCGTCCAGTTCATTCAGCTGCAGTTTTCTTGCTTCTCCAGCAACTACAAGATCCAAATTTAACTTCTTCAATGCCCAAAATGCCTTATGTTCTAATTCCACAGGAAGATGACACGCCTTCCCGAAGACTAAGTGTAACGCCCCAACTCCAAGGACCGCTACCGTGCACATTGAAAACAGTGAAAAACTCGCTAATCGAGTCATTTGGCCATAAACGTGTAACTAAGTGTGATTAGCGGTTTAGGGATTAAAAACTTTGATTAAGATATAACGTCTCAATAGAACGTTTACTGTATACATTGGGATCCCAAAAATATAATTTTAGAGTCTACTACAAAAGAATATTTACAACAGGCCGTTCTAAGCGGCAAAACAGGGTTCAACCCTAGTTCCACTTTCAAACCTCGCCCAAGTATTGGTCGAGCAGCTGCATATGTACACGTCATCACCTAAGCTCTCCAACTCAAGGATGGTCCAGCTTCCTTTTTCCTTTACCTGCACCACAAAGCACCCGTGAGCCGAAGCCCAGCAAGAAAACTCATATGCTCAAAAACAGTCATATCATGATATCAAATCATATCTGGCATGCCTAGCATTCATAGTTCTACTCAGCATGCAAATGAATTCAAACATATGCTGGGGTATCCAGGAAAAGAAAACCTAGCCTTCTGATTGGAGGACTATCAAGTCAATCCTAATCAGATGAGTGTCGTAACACTAAAGGTTCTGATAAACCATGCTGAGTGACCGACAAGCGAATCACTAACTCAAGTGGAAGGGTGTTTGTTGGGTAAGCCTCTAACCTTCAATAGGTTCTGGTAAACCATACTGAGTGACTGACAAGCACGTCACTAATTCAAATGGAAGGCTGGCTGTTGGGTAAGCCTCTAACCTTCAACAGGTCCTGGTAAACCATACTGAGTGACCAACAAGCAAGTCACTGGGGCCTCAGTGCCCAAGCCATGCATATGATGATCAAAATGATCATGCAGAGCCCGTAGCTCTGATCAGATGAGTGAATATCACTTTGAGGTCCTGGTAAACCATACTGAGTGACTGACAACCAAGTCACTAGGGGCCCAGTGCCCATTTCCTGCAATGGCTCTACATGACTAGCCTTTGGCTAGATAAATGCTTGTTTATATTCATCGAACTTGAGGTCGGTCCTGCATTAATGCTTTTGGAGTCATTCAATGCAGAGGGTCGATTAGGTCCAATCGACATAGCTTGCACTACTCACTAGGGTTGTCATGACTAATGAGACAGCACAATGTGGCCAGTGCCCAGTACCACTGCCGAACCTGACTAATAAGTCACAGCTTCACAGTTGATACTAGCACCTTTGCCAAACCTAACTAATAAGTCAGTGCCATGCACAAGTAAGCAATGCTATCAATATGTATCATATGCCAATTATCCAAGAATAGGGCACTCAGCATGCTTACTAAACAGTTGCTAGCATAATTATAATCATGCACAAACACAGAGACTCAAGCTCTGACCAATCTCATATTCATCATTCATGGCATGCCCTAATCACATGTTTCTCATGCATCACATGCATCACATTTAACCAACCAGCATGCCTCAATAATAATCATATGAAAATGGGCAAGATTGCCAAGCATTCATTATGCTATCAATGTTTACATTTCAACATCCAACATGCATCAAACATAACCATGCATGTCACAAATGGGGTGCAGTTTTCTTACCTTGGGTCCAAGCACAGGTTACCAACAAATGAGCCACAAGAACGATCCCGACTCCAAGCCTCTAGTGATAACCTAGTCACAACCATAATATAAAACCTCATCAAAATGAGTAAATAAATACTTCCAAACCCAACCCAAGCCTCCGAGACATCGAATCCCACTCAACTAAGTAGTAGGATCGATCCCGGGCCCTTAGAGCTAAGTTCCCATCACAAAAACCACCATTTAGTATTTTTTCCCTTAAGGGCCGCGGCCCTACATGGCCATGCCGCGGCCCGCCCCCCTGGCAGAGCCTCCTCCATCTTCTTCAAGCTAGGGCCGCGGCCCAACCTTGCACCAGCCACTTTTCTTCGTTTTTTTCATTTTAAAACCTTCCAAAAACCCATCCAAACATTTCCCAATCATTAAATCAAAGTTCCCAAACTTCTCAATGGTCTAAAACCACCAAAACCTGAAGCTCAAACAAACTAAAAACTCAACAATTCACAAAATCCAATTCAAGCTTAAAAACTTTTAAAAACTTAAAACTTAAACTTGAATTACCTCCGATTGAGTTGTTTCCAATTAAATCCTCCGGCTAATAAGCTTCTAATTCTCCTTAGGATTGCTATGTCTCAATCCTTGCTTGATTCCAAGTCCTAGAACTCAAGATACCTTCGAAAATGCGATCGGGAAACGAAAAGGGAACTTTTAGGGAGAGAGAACGTACAGAACGTTCTTTTTATTTTCTTAAAAGGTTACTTCAAGCTTAAGTAGCTTCCAATAAAACCTAACGCTTGGGGTCCCAAAAACACCCCCGGGGACATTATAGTCAAAACTTCCAGAATTTCCCCCTGATCTTACTAACTCCCAATTTATCACCAAATATTAATTCCCATTACCCAATAACCCGGTAATGCTCTAAATACCCCTTGACTTACTCCGAGTCAAGCTTAAATCCCGTTGTGACTTTCCCACTAACTTACCTCCTAGGACCGTCTTGTGCTGGGTAGCCCTGGCATAACCAAATAATAACAAAGCACCACGCCCATTTCACATATATGCCAAAATTGCCCGAAATGGCCAAAATATGAAAATCACCCAATTAATCACAAATGGGTTCACATGCATATTTAATACACCTAAACATGCATATTATCATTAAATAGCATAATAAATCAATTATGGCCCTCCCGGCCTCCTAATCAAGGTTCTAAACCTTATTAGGAAATTTGGGGCATTACACTAAGCGATAAGGTGACATGCCTAGAGGAGTCTTAAAAGTTGTCCTGTATTCCCAAAGCGCATCATCTAGCCGCTGTGACTAGTCCTTGCGGCTTGGGTTCACCACCTTTTCTAGGATCCCCTTTATCTCTCTATTCAAAATTTCTTCTTGCCCGTTAGTCTGGGGGTGATAGGTTGTGGCTATCTTGCGTTTGACGCTGTATTTGGCTAGCAAGGCAGCCAATATTTTGTTTACAAAGTGGGTTCCCTCATCACTGATCAAAGCCCTTGGAGTCCCAAACCTTGTAAACACATGCTTATGCAGAAACTTCATCACTACCTTAGCATCATTTGTGGGGCTAGCCACTGCTTCTACCCATTTCGACACGTAGTCAACAGCCACCAGAATGTATAAGTTCCCAAAGGACTGTGGGAATGGCCCCATGAAATCGATTCCCCAGACGTCAAATAGTTCCACCTCCAAAATACAGTTCAACGGCATCTCATTCCTTGCTGAAATGTTGCCTACACGCTGACAGCGGTCACACTTCTTAGCGAACTCATGAGCGTCTTTAAAAATGGATGGCCAATAATAACCGGATTGGAATACTTTAGCTGTTGTCCGCTGTCCACCAAAATGGCCACCATATGGGGCTGAATGGCAGTGCTCTAAGATGCTGGACACTTCATTTTCAGGCACACAACGCCTCATTATCTGGTCGGGGCACTGCTTGTAAAGGTACGGTTCATCCCAGTAATAAAATCTGATGTCATGAAGAAACTTTTTCAGTTGCTGTTTGTTGAAGTCAGGAGGCTGTACTCCACTTACTAAATAATTCACAACATCGGCGTACTATGGTACCTGTTCTTTCTCCACAACCACCAGCTGTTCATCAGGAAATGAGTCTTGAATTTGTAATTCTGCCTCTAAATTGCTGCTGTGAGTGTTAGTTTCCAGCCTTGATAAGTGGTCCGCCACTTGATTTTCTGTCCCTTTTCTGTCTCGGATTTCCAAATCGAACTCTTGCAGCAACAAAACCCAACGTATTAGCCTCGGTTTAGAGTCCTTCTTGGCTATCAAATACTTGATTGCAGAATGTTCAGTATACACAATGACTTTGGTCCCCACAAGATATGATCTGAATTTTTCAAAGGCAAAAACTACAGCCAGCAGCTCCTTTTCAGTAGTAGTGTAGTTAATTTGGGCATCAACCAGCGTTTTGCTTGCATAATAAATAGAGTGAAAGATCTTGTTTTTCTGCTGCCCAAGAACAGCTCCAATGGCGAAATCGCTGGCGTCACACATGAGTTCAAAGGGTAACGACCAGTCAGGTGCTACAATCACTGGGGCTGTAATAAGAGCTGTCTTCAATCTTAAAAATGCCTCTTTACACTCAGTAGTAAACTCAAATGGCCTATTTTTCTCCAACAAGCTACACAAAGGTTTAGATACCTTAGAAAAGTCTTTAATAAAGCGTTTGTAAAAACCCGCATGTCCAAGGAAACTTCTTATGCCTTTAACTGTGGTAGGGGCTGGCAATTTCTCAATAACTTCCAGTTTGGCTTTGTCAACTTCTATCCCCTTTCTAGACACCTTGTGACCCAATACAATGCCCTCTTGTACCATGAAATGGCATTTTTCCCAGTTCAGCACTAAATGGGTTTCTTCACATCTTTTTAACACCTTCTCTAAGTTCTCCAAACAGCCTTCAAACGAATCCCCATAAACAGAAAAATCGTCCATGAAAATTTCCAAAATATTCTCTGCCATATCCGAGAAAATGGCCATCATGCACCTCTGAAATGTGGCTGGTGCGTTACACAACCCGAAGGGCATCCTCCTAAAAGAAAATGTTCCGTATGGGCAGGTGAATGTAGTTTTCTCTTGGTCTTCTGGTGCGATAGATATCTAATTATACCCAGAATAACTGTTAAGAAAACAGAAAAACTCCTTACCCGCCAAGCGATCCAACATTTGGTCAATGAAAGGCAAAGGGAAATGGTCCTTTCTTGTGGCTTTATTCAATTTTCTATAATCCATCCAGACACGCCACCCAGTAACTGTGCGAGTAGGAATAAGTTCATTACTGTCATTTGTTACCACCGTGACACCTCCCTTCTTAGGAACACATTGGACGGGACTAACCCAAGAGCTATCGGAAATCGGGTAAACTATGCCATAATCAAGCCACTTGATGACCTCTTTTCTAACCACATCCTTCATCACGGGATTCAATCTCCTTTGCTGCTCTACAGAGTGAGTACAATCAGATTCCAGTAATATCTTGTGCATACACAGCGCTGGACTAATTCCTTGAATATCGGCCATTGTCCATCCAATAGCCCTCTTGTGCTGTTTCAGTAACTTCAGCAATGACTCTTCAGCAATAGGCTCCAGGCAGGAAGAAATTATTACAGGCAGTGTGTCATTTTCACCTAAGTACACATACTTCAAGTGGCTGGGCAGCGGCTTTAACTCTAGCTGGGGTGGCTCTTCAACAGACGGTTTTGGTGGCTGGAAGTGCTTTTCTGGCAGATTCAAAGCCTCAAAAATTGTGTTGAATTTTTTCGCTGGTTTATAAGAATCCACCCAAGTAATTATCTGCTCTTCCTCACTACTAGAATCCTCAAAGTCTTCAAAAATCTGAGTGCCCATTGCAGCTTTTTCCACACTTTTGGTAAGTCTTTCAGCTACTAGAGTGTCAATCACATCAATTCTTGAACACTCTTCAACTTCATCAGGAAACTTCATTGCTTTGAACACACTAAAAGTGACTTGCTGGTCATTAACTCGCATAGTAAGTTCCCCATTTTTCACATCAATGAGAGTACGCCCCGTAGCAAGAAATGGCCAACCCAATATAATGGGCACTCCTCTATCCGCTTCATAGTCTAGGATGATAAAGTCGGCCGGAAAAATAAACTTATCAACTTGTACTAGAACATCCTTTATTTTGCCCTCGGGATGAGCCATGGATCTATCGGCAAGCTGCAATGTAACAGTCGTAGGTCGTGCTTCACCAATACCCAGCTTCTTAAAGATAGACATTGGCATGAGGTTAATGCTCGCGCCCAAATCACATAATGCTCTTCCAACATCCCGACCTCCAATAGAACACGAAATCGTAAAACTTCCAGGGTCTTTCAACTTAGGAGGGATCTTATTTTTCAACATAGCACTGCAACCCTCTGTAAGAGCTACAGTCTCAAACTCCCCCAATCTCCTTTTCTTCGTCAAGATATCCTTTAAGAACTTAACATAATTTGGCATTTGCTCTGGTGCTTCGACCAAGGGGATGTTAATATGCAGCTGTTTCAACACATCCAGAAACTTCCTGAATTGACCATCGTGTTGTTGTTTCCGAAATCTCTGAGGAAATGGAAGGGGCGGTTTAGGTCCAGAATTTACTGAAACAGATTGCTGACCCTTTGCTGTAGCAACTGGGCCAGTTTCAGTAACTTCCTGAGCATTTTTGTTACTCGATTCTCCTTCAGTTTGGATTGAAGTGGGCTCCCCACTACCCTTTATTTTCTCCTCAGAATTTTCCTGAAATTTTCCATTCCTTAGATTGATAGCCTTGCAATGTTCCTTCCCATCCCTCCTTGGATTCTCCGTGTCACTAGGTAAAGAACCTTGCGGCCTATTTTTTAATTCATTGGCCAATTGCCCCAGCTGCATTTCAAGGTTTCGAAGAGATGCTGCCTGACTCTGTATCATTGCATCATTCTTGGCCATATAATCCCTCATTAAACTCTCCAAAGAATTAGATTGGGAGCCTTGAGGGTGTTGCGGTTGTGGAGCCCGTGGCTGCTGAGAAAAACCTGGTGGATAAGCTTGCTTTACTGGTGCTGGTGTGTTGCTGGAACTTGCTCCTTGACCCCCCCAAGACAGATTCGGATGTTGCCTCCAAGCTGGGTTATACGAATTTGAGTACGGGCCACTATTTCGGTTAAAATTCTGGTTTCCCACATAACAAACTGCTGCTGGGTTAGAAGGGCAATTGTCAAACATGTGCCCATCTCCACAATATACATAGGAAATGTCTCCAGTTTGAATGGCAGCAGCTGGCTGAATGTTGTTCCCCAAACTCATATTTTTCAGAGTATTTGTAATGCCCCAAATTTCCTAATAAGGTTTAGGACCTTGATTAGGAGGTCGGGAGGGCCATAATTGATTTATTATGATATTTACTGATTATATGCATGTCTATGTGAATTATATTATTATATGAAGGTGAATGCATGCATATGGGCTCATATTTTAAATGCAAGGGCATTTTGGCAATTTGGCCACTGTGGGCGTAATTGTATATTTTGGGTGCATGGTTGAGATTAATTATAATTTTACCACATTGTATGTGGATTGGTTCGAGCTTTTCGACATGAGACGATCATGAGATGTAAGTGTTCGGTCTAGTCATAACGGGCTTAAGTTCGGGGCTCGGGGTGATATTAATGATTAGAGCATTACCGGGAATGAAAGGGTAATGGGGTGTGATTTATTGGTATTTGAGAATATGGAGATTAGTGGGAATCGGGAAGCGTTAATTATGATTAACGGGATAGGCGGAAAGTACCAATTTTACCATTGAAATGGTTTAGAGGCTTTTGTTGGCTTAAGGGTATTTTGGTCATTTTGGGTTTTGGATATATATAACAGAGGAAAGCTGTGGAAAACAGAACAGAAACAGAGCCTATCCTCTCCTTCTCCCTTCCTTCCCGTACAAGTCTTCCTTCACCCTTTTCTTTGAGTTTTGAGAGCCTATCTTGAGGAAGCAAGCTAGGGAGTCAAGCTTGGGAAGGTTTAGCTTGGGTACAGCCGTTGGGAAGGATTCAAATTGTGTTGGAGGTAAGTTTCTAGCATTAATTTCTGGTGCATACTCTGTTTTGATACTAGTTTTCAGCTTGTGTTTTTATGGAGGGTTGTTGGAATTGATGGAGGTTTTAATTGGGGTTTGTCTTGGGTTTTGCTAAGGGTGTGATATAGAACAAGTTTAAGGATTGTATTTGAGGTTTGAGTGGTGTTTTAACTGGGTTTGATGGATTGGTTCCAAGAGAAATCGTAGGGGAAGAAAAACAGGGGTTTTGGCTGAACTGGGGGTTGCGTCGCAGCATGGCCAGGGAGAGTTGCGGCCCTTGGTGTAAACTGGGTTTGGGTGCCTCTGTCTGGGGGGCGGGTCGTGGCATGGCCAAGGAGGGTTGCGGCCCTTAAGGTCATTTTTGCCAGAATGGGGTTTTTAGCTTGGGGATTCAAGCCTTAGGCCTCGGGGTTGAACCTACTACCCGGTTGAGTAGTATTTGAGGTCCCTGAGGTTAGGTTTTGGTTTGGGAACATTTTATTATTCATTTTATTAATGGTACCCTATATGTTTGGTTATGACTAGGTGACCGCTAAAGGATTAAAAGCTGATTGTTCTCGAAGGTCGTTTCTTTTATTAATTCTCGCTCGAACCAAAGGTAAGAAAACTGCACCCCGTGTGTGACATGCATGACTATGATTGATGCATGTTGGATGTTTAAATGTAAACATTGATAGCATGGTGAATGCTTGGCGATCTTGCCCATTTGCATATGATTAATGTTGAGGCATGTTGGGTGATTAAGTGTGATGCATGTGATGCACGAGAAACATGTGATTAGGGCATGCCTTGAATGATGAATATGAGATTAGCCAGAGCTTGAGTCTCTGAGTTTGTGCATGATCATGATTATGCTAGCAACTGTTTAGTAAGCATGCTAAATGCCCTATTCTCGGATAATTGGCATAGGATACATATTGATAGCATTGCACTGACTAATTAGTCAGATTTGGCAAAGGTGCAAGTACCAACTATGAAGCTGTGACTCATTAGTCAGGTTCGGCAGTGGTGCTGGGCACTAGTCACGATGCACTGACTCTTCAGTCAGAATCGACAAAAGTGTTAGTGACAACTGTGAAGCTGTGACTCATTAGTCAGGTTCGGCAGTGACACTGGACACAGGTCAGGTAGCGCTGACTTATTTGTCAGAACGGCCTTAGCGTGAATCACGCAAGCCAACAGTGATTAGATCTAATCGACTACTAGAATTGAATGACTCAAGGAGCATTAATGCCTGACCGACCCTGAGGGTCGATGAACAAAAACAGAGCTTGGAGGCTAGTGGCTTACCTAACAGCCAATCTCCCGCTAGAAAAGAGAGCTTGGAGGCTAGTGGCTTACCTAACAGCCACTCTCCCGCTAGAATCATGTGATGTTCACCCATTGGTTTGAAAGCTTTATATTCAGTGTGATTATAATGATAATCATTTGATAATGTTTATGAAAAGTGTTATGTTTTCTTGCTGGGCTTCGGCTCACGGGTGCTATGTGGTGCAGGTAAAGGCAAGAGGAAGCTGGACCATCCTTGAGTTGAAGAGCTTAGGTGATGATGTGTACATATGCAGCTGCTCGACCGCCACGGCCGAGGTTTAAAGTGGAACTAGGGTTGAACCCTGTTTTGCCGCTTAGAACGGCCTGTTGTAAATGTTTTATGTAATAAACTCTGAAATTTATATTTTTGGGATCCCAATGTATATATTAAATGTTCTAGTGAGACGTTATATCCTTACCAAAGTTTTTAATCCCTAAACCGCTAATCATACTTAGTTCGCGATTTTGGCCAAATGACTCGATTAGCGAGTTTAGCACTGTTTACAAGGCACACCGTAACGGTCCCAGGGGTTGGGGCGTTACAATATTAGTCATGGAGGCCATTTGGGCTGTCAAAGCAGTTAATGCATCTACTTCAAGAACTCCCGCCACCTTTCTACTTGTAGGAGCTCTAGTGTTTGACCATTGATAATTATTACTGGCTATCCTTTCCAAAATCTCAAATGCTTCGTTGTAAGACTTGGAAAGAATGGCTCTATTGGCTGAAGCGTCTAATACCATCCGAGAGGCTGCATTGAGACCATTGTAGAATGTCTCCATTTGTATACAATGTGGGATACCGTGGTGTGGACATTTTCTCAAAAGCTCTTTAAATCTTTCCCACGCATCACTAGTGGACTCGTCTTCAAGCTGCTGAAAAGACATAATTTCGCTTCTGAACTTTGCATTTCTGGTGGGAGGGAAGTATTTGCGCAGAAACTTTTCAGCAAGATCATTCCAATTTGTGACGGAATCAGGAGGCAAAGTGTTGAGCCATGATCTAGCTCGGTCTCTTAATGAGAATGGAAATAGCTTTAGCCTTAATGCTTCCTCACTCACTCCTTGAAGCTTAAAGGAATCGCTCACTTCCAAAAATGAACGGAGGTGGAGATGAGGATCCTCCGTTGGCATCCTGCTGAACTGCCCCACGGTTTGGAGCATTTGAAACATCACTGGCTTGAGCTCGAATTGAGCTGCTTGTATTTCTGGCCTCACAATGCCTGGATTTAGCTCATTAAACATGGGGGCAGCGTATTCCCGTATTGCTCTGGCTCTGTCATCTGCCAAAACAATGGGATTAGTAACTTGCTGGCCATCCCCTTCTTCATCAACATGCTCAGCCATAGTGCCTCGGCTGTTAGCCTTTTGAGCCTTTCTCCTTTTTCTGAAAGTACGTTCAATCTCGGGGTCAATAGGAGCAAGTTCACAGTCTTCTTGCTGGTTCATACACTGTAGGTACCTGAGATTGCATAACCCGAACCAACAAGGTTAAAAACAACCAAAATAAATTGTCAAATAGTTGATCAAACATAATTTAATTTTAAAGTCCCCGGCAACGGCGCCAAAAACTTGTTGTGAAAATTCTAACGATTAAAATATGCACAAGTATACACAGTCACAAACAAGTGATACAGTGATAAAGTATCAAAGTTCGTCTCCACAGGGACTTTTAAACTAAATAAACGCAATATCAACTAAAAACAATTTAAAATCAAGTAACCCATTCAAGAGAATAATTGAGTGATTAATTTTGGAATTAAATGTAAATATTCAAATTTAATTAAACGAAAAAAAATTAGAGACCAAATGAAGTAATTCTGCGTAAATTTCAGATGTGAGAAAATGAATCTGGGTGGTTAATTCCCCTCTGCTTCGTTCCAGTTGTTACAGCAATGGTTCAGCAATTATATCAGAGTTAACAGATTTCATAAATGCCCAGCAAGTTTTTCCCAAAACTTACAGTATATTATCTATAACCCCCTCAACACATTACTGCATTAAATCAGGTTATAAACAATCCAACAAACACCAAATCTCCAGTTATACAAGGCAGCAAAATATTCCTATTCCACTACTCAAAATTACCTAAAACTAGGCAAGTTCTTGCATCAATTAAATGGGTTCAGCTGGGTTTTACTTTTCCAAGTTAGATCCAGCTTAATAAATGTTAAATATGGCCAGTACATAACATTAAATCAACATTCCAGCACATTTAATTGAACAATGATATAATTACTCTAACCATGCATTCAAAATATTACTTCATACAAAGGGTTCATAACCACCCAAATCCTCAAAAGCTTAGTTCATGACTGAAATTACAAAAACATAACCAGTAAGTAGAGTTTCCATAGAGTTTGAGCAGAGAAACTAGATAGAAAATTAATACAAAATGAGAGGGAAAGATTAGAGAGATATGAGTTGGTGAGCTCAAGTCCCCCTCAGTGCGTCTGCCTTCTTCTCCTCTTTTTGGTACTCCTTTCTCTGTTTTTCGTCCTCCCTTTTCTCTGTGTACTTCTCTCAAAACACAATTCAGAAATTCTTCAATAATGGGGTCTCCCTATTTCGGCTGGTACCCTTCTTTTTAGGGTACTTTGCTTTACCCTAATTAGAAAGTCAAAGTCCATCTTGCCCCTCTATTCTGCCATGCCATCCAGCTGACTTAGTTGTACAAAATTCTGGCCACCTCAGCGCCTATTATGTCTCATTAAATCCAGCTGGAAGTTAGTCACGTTTCCTTCCTGGGCTCTGCCAATTGCTACGTGGTAGTCGTTACAGCAATGATAGAACAGCAACATGCATTTTCCAGACTTGTTGTTCCCTTTTTGACTCCAAAGTTCCCGATCACCTATTTCAGCTTCCTTTCCTGCTTAGCACATACAATAAATTGCATAAATCACTCAAACATATGACAATACAAACACAAGGTCCCTTACTACACAGACACACTAAATTGAACACAATTACAAGAAATAAAAACTCATTACTCTTTTGTTTGGTTCAAAAATCAAGTTTAAAGATATAAAAATAGCTCTAAATCTTAGAGTTATCAGTTAGATCTTGGATGCTCACTTCTCAAAGTAAATGGAAAAGTTATGATGATTTGAGATGTAGGAACATGGAGTTCCAAGTAGAAAATTGTATCTTCGTTAGAGTATCACCATGGAAATGGGAAGGAGATAAGGGCAGGTTGAGCCCTAGATTAATAAGACTGTTTGAATTCTGGATAGGACCAGTCAGGTTGTCTATGGATTGGCCTTATCTTTGGCACTGTTAGTTGTACACAGTGTATTTTGTATTTCCATGTTGAGGACATGGGTTAGAAGAGACTCGTGTGTTGAGTTATAAGAATTTGGAGATTGAGGCTAAGTTATCCTTTGAGGAGTAGCCAGTTCTGATTTTAAAAGAAAGAATAAGGTTATGAGGAACAAAATTATACCTTGGGTTAAGGTATGATAAAGAAATAGTGACGTTGAGGAACGACCTGGGGAAACTAGAATCAGTTGTGCGGGATTTTTATTCCGGGTTGTTCAAATAAATTTCGAGGTCGACATTTCTGTAAGGAGGGGATAGTTGTAATGATCCAAATTTCCTAATAAGGTTTAGGACCTTGATTAGGAGGCTAGGAGGGCTATAATTGATTTATTATGTTATTAAATGATTATATGTGTTGACCTTCAAATTAATCAACGACACGGAGTCAGATAAACGAGATGAAATCAAGAAGAAAAATCAAATGGAAAAAAAAATGACACAAACGATTTATACTGGTTCGGCCCTAATTGGATGGTAATGACCTACGTCCACTTAATGTTCTTATTGATGTAGAATTCCAATATTGTGATCAATGAACTAGGGTTCATAAGTTTCACCAGCCTTGGGAAGATTACAACTTCAGTGAATAATCACACTCTACTTTTCTCTCAGAGTACAAAGACCAAAAGTTCAAAAGCCCCCTTTCTAGAGCTCTTTGATATTTATTTATAGGCTCAAGAAGATTACATGGGCCGATGGCCTTAATTACCATTAAGACTTGCATATCTAGGTAATAAAAGAAATTACAATTAATGCATAGTTATAGATTTGCACAAATAAAGGAAGTACACGAATAGGTTGGTCGCATATAAGTATGACGCTTGACAAATCAACAACTTTTTGGTCGAGGACCTAAAGTTGCCATGTGCCTGCCACGTGTAGGTCAACCTGCCATGTCATCAGGGGTCGTTTTTGGGCAAACATTTGCCCCCAAGTTTATTTTACCACAACCAGCATAAAGTAAACTTAGACAACTGACTTTTCGTATGCCTTGTCAAATCTGTCAGAGTCAACCATGCCTTCTTGAAAAAGGCAACCAATCATATCACTGCAGTTTCCCAAAAAGGTGTTGGACGGCTATCACGTTTTCCCATGCCTCGAAAAATAACCTCTCATCATTACCTTGGTAACTGCACTTCGACCAATATAAATAACCCCTCAAAATCATTTTTCACTACATACTTTTCACTTTTTCCTCAAGAACACTGAAGAACAGAGCGTAAAAAACCCAGAAACTCGGACGATCTTGACGACTCATGGAATTTCTGCCCAGCCACTTAGCGTCTCAGAAATTTGCTCCAATCTATATTCAAGTAAGTTTCTCGAACTTTTTAGTCGCTGAAATGCCATATCTGTTTTATATCTGTTTCGGCCTTTGAGTTCTTGCATGTTCTTGGAAAAAACCGATTTAGGGTAAATGGGTATGTAGATATGAGCACAGTTAGATAAGGAAAAAACACTACAGGAGGCCCAGGAATTGGCTTGGGAGTTAGGATTATTGATTTATGACGTAAAATTGAAGTAAAAATTCGATTTTTAAGCATGTAGAAAAAACTGAGTTTTTCCCGCCCTTTCAGAGTCGAAAAGTTTTTCCTGAAAAAAATTTCACTTCCGTTTTTTAATCTGTTTTCCAAACTGTTTGCATAGAATTTCGTGTTTTTGTTAAAATGTTGCTGGTCGTATAAAAGCCTAACTTTTATACACGAGCAATGTTATTCTAACTTTTCCACTTTCTTGGTCTTTTGACTGTAGATTCTCATCTCCCTTTCTCTGTTCATAGATTTTCATGCACGACCCATGGGGAGGTGAAAGGCCGATCGACGACGACTTGCTCGCGCAGTTACTCGAAGATCAGGAACAGCCTTCGCTGCTAATCCCGGAAATTCCTTTTGCTCATAACCCTTTAAATAAACCTTCGATCAGTCCAACAAACATGGGTCGAGTAAAATCCATTGCTCAAAAGAGAAAGAAAACAGCCACTCCTCCTACCAAACAGCCTGCTCCTCGGGCTGAAAATCCATCGACCAGCCCTCAGTCTGAAAACACTTCCTAGCCAAAAATCCAAAGCTTGCCTTCGAGATGTCCTTCGACCAGAGGTCGAATGGTACGCTGCACCTCCTAGCAATATTACAACTAGGATGGTAGGGAATTACCTCAAGAATTACGGAATTCCTGGGATAACCCTAATCAAACCATCCATCGACCAGCGGGCAAACCTGCCTGGGGGCGCCTTCAGCACCTGGTCGAGATATCATATTGAGGCAGGGGCAACCGTGCCTCTTCATCCATTTTTCCAGGGGGTGGCCAACTATTTCGAGGTCGCCCCCTTCCAAATCACCCCAAACGGATATAGAGTGCTCTCTGCTCTCTATATTCTTTACAACCACAAGAAATGCCCGTTCCGACGCCACACGAGATCAATTATCTATTTGATCTCAAATCCAAACCCAACCAAAACAACACGGGGTTCTTTCACTTCTATCACCAAGAATCTGCTCGCACTTTCCTGAGTGATATTACCCACAAGTCCAACGTGGGAAAGTACTTCTAGGAGTACTTTTTAACAACGAATCTGGTCGCCAACAATCTAGCTTTCACTGAAGGAGGTAAGTTATTTATTCACTGGTCATTCATTTCCTTTAAATTTTCTATACACTCCTTAAAACCTTGGTGTTATTCAGGTCCATGGCACCGACCAGCTCCTACTCCAGAGATGGATATACGAGCAGTATCCCTGGCCAGTATGACCAATATAGAAAAAAGCGTTAAAGAGCTAGTCATAGAGAATAATCTAAGGTTGGTTGGCCTTTTGGCCCCTCACCAGGATGTGAAGGAGTCAACTGCGGGAAGTGTTACCGGTGGAGAAGTTCCCGAGCAGCACCCCGATGTGTCACAACCTCCAAGGAGGAGGAAAACGGGAATGACTATCAGGGAACCTTCCATCACCCCGCGAGCAGCTGCTGCCCCTGCTCCACCAAGAAAGGGCAAGCAGAAGGTTTCTTTGCATCCCAAGCCTACTCTAGAGTCTTCGGATGAGAACGATACTGAATTCTCACTCTTAGACAGTTTCCCATTCCCTGTCATTTATTTGACGGGGATGACAACATTAAATACACGCTTAATTTAAATTCAGACTTCTTCAAGCCAGATAATGAGTGTAGCAGTAGTACAGTAAATAATGTAGCGACCAGTAGTTGTAGCTCAGGTATTTTACTTATAATTTCTTTGCTCTCATTTCTTTGATTTAGCAAACACCTCTAATTATATTTCCTGACTGTTTGTATGTTTCCTTCCCTGCAGATATGCCTGTTGAGAGAGCCTTCGACCTGTACACCAATCCGGCGTGCAACAAAAAATCTAGTCGGCGCCGTCCTGGGGAGGGATGTAGCGACCCTTCTGCAAAGAGGGCTCGAACGGAAGACCCTCCTGCACCAACTCCTACCAAAGAGACAACTCCTCCCCCAACTCCTGTCAATCAAAATCCACCAGCTCCAGTCGACCAGACTCCTCCTGCAGCTCCTGCTGACATAACTCCTCCAGTTTCCACTGACCAGACACCTTCTGTCTTCCAGAAAAGCTCCAGGAGAAGCCCTTACAAAAGTAGTCCTCGGCTCAGCCAAGGATAGTGTAACGCCCTGCTAATTAGGGACCATTACCAACTGTGTTTAAAACCAGTGCTGGACTTGCTAAACAAGTCATTTGGACTAAACATGTGATTAAGCCACTATAGGTTTAGGTGTTAAAACTTTTGGTCAACTTATAAACATTTTCATTAAGTTAAAAACATGTTCTTAACATGGGATCCCAAAAACATCAGTTTAAAAATCAATTACAATACTCAGGTTACATAATAAGCCAACCTAGGTGGCAAAAGCTGGGTTTAACCCTAGTTCCCCCAAGCATCTCGGTCGTGGTCGTCAAGCAGACTGCATATGTACATACCACTGCTAATGCCCTCCGACTCATGGCTGGTTGACTCAGCAAGAAAACATAATCAACAGTTCATAGAATAAAACGACTATCAAGCAGTAATAACTAAAACTGGTGCGTTCATAAAATCAAACTGGAGACCATAGAGTCACACAAGTGCATGTTGCACTTTCCTTCAAGTTATTGGCATCCGAGCCAGTCAAGTGCATGTCGCACTCCCAGGGTGGCCCAGCCATAGTGGCCTGGACTCCAAGTGCATTATGCCAATCTTAGTTTATAAACTAAGTTCTTTAAGCCCTTTACTTATAAGTCAAGCCACCACGTGCCTCCAACTTATAAGTTGAAGCTCTGGGACTCTCAACTTATAAGACGAGTCTCCCAGAGCCCATCATATTCTTAACTGATAAGTTGATCCCCACTTAACACCCTAATAATACTCTAGTTTATAAACTAAGCTTCACAGTCATAACAGACAGTCACATGTTTCATATAGCATACTTATCAACAATCACAATGCATTATAATACATTCACATAGCAGTCATAAGCATATTCATAATTATGAACATTGCAATGTACCTAATCTGATATTCACAAACATAACTATAATCATGTTCATCACCTTGACTAAGCTCTAATCATGCATTCACATAACAGGTGCAGTTTTCTTACCTTTGGTCCGTATTCGAGTTACTAACGATGGCCCTTTTGAGTACGATCCCCGATTCAAGCCTTTAGCGTAAACCTAGTCACAACCGTAATAAGGAAGTTCCATCAACAACATGTAAATAAAAGCTTCCAGACCAAATCTTAGCCTCCGGGACATCGAATTCCACTTAACAAGGAAGTAGAATCGTTCCCGATCCCAAATGGTTAAGTTCCCAATCTAAAAACCTCATTAAGGCCAAATTTCCCCTTAAAGGCCACGGTCCCTCGCACCCGAGTCGCGGCCTGCCTCTAAATCCAGAGGCTCGGCCTCCCTGGAATCCAACACACGCCACGGCCCGCCCCTGCCACTGAGCCCTGCTGGCTCAAAATTCCCTTCGCAGGCCGCGGCTCATCCCCACGAACCCAGAATTTTCTGGGTTTTCTGCAGCCGAATCCAGCCAAAACCTATCCAATTTCATCCCAATCCTTCAATTCCCTTAGCACAATTTATAAATTCATTCCCACCAGTAAAACCCAACTATCTATCATGATACAACTCATCAAAATCCCCAAAATTCAAACCCATGCCTAAAGTTCTAGAAAAGCTTCAACTAACTGAATTTAATTTTAGAGTTCAGAGTAATTCTTACCTCAAATGGCTGACTTATACTTCCAAGCTGCTCCTAGTTTAGTCTTGAACACCAAATCCCCAACTTCCTATGATTTGCTCCTTCAATTATCCAAAATCCCCAAATTTTTCCAAAGAGAGAAAGAGAGGGAGAGAGCTACGGGAAAGAGAGGGAGAGAAATAATTTTCCTTCTTTGTTTCTTTCTGAATAAGTCTAGATTCCAGCTACCTAAGTCATATATCCCTTTCTACCAAAAAGTCCAAATCGCCCTTACCACTAATTTAAGTCCTCTAGTGACCTCAAGGGAAATTCCGTCAATTGCCACTTCTGGTAATTCCTCAAGTGTTTCTCTAAATCCCCAACCTCCACAAAGAAATAACCATTAAATCTCCCATTCCCCACTAGTTCCCGGTAATGTACTAAATTACTAAAATACCCCCAAGCTCACCCCGAGCCTGGTATTAAGACCCCGTTGTGACTTTTCCACTAACTTGCTCATCGGGATCGCCTCTCGTCGAGTAACCCAAATATATCCACATAATAATGTTGTCTCAATCACACAAACACATATTTGCATTTATACCCCAAATGAGTCAAATTACTAATATACCCTTCTTATAAGAAATGGGCCCACATACACATATTTAATATCTCTAACATACAAGCATGATTATATTATAATATAATCCACATAATAACTCAATTATTGCCTCCCGACCTCCTAATCCAGGCACTAAGCCATATTAGGAAATTTGGGATGTTACAGATAGGCTGACAAGGCTAACAAAACACCGACGCAGCCGAGAGGCCATTCATGAGATTGAATCTATGGAGGTCGATCAGATCTTCAACTGTGAGCTGAACGAAGTGCTTAGCATTAGGCGCCGCTCTTATCGCACTTTACTAATTTATCTTGTCAATTTATTCCCACTAACAGTTTTACCTTTTTCTGGTTGCATGGGGGTTCTCACCATGAGCTCTGGTTGGCGGCGCTCGAGAGCAGTAACTGCTTAGTTTGAAAAGAGAATTAGTGATCAGCTCAGCATGGTTGAGGCCAATCATGCCGAGCAGCTAAAAATAATCGAGGCTAAGCACGCCGAGCAGCTCAAGGAGGTCGAGGTGAAGCATGCTGAGGCGTTGCAAATAGCTGAGGCCAAACTTGCCACGCTCGAGGAGGAGCTGAAGAAGAAAGAAGCATCAATACTAAGATCACTTCTTCCAAGGATAAGTACAAGGAAGCCTCATTGATAAACTATCGAGAAGCCCACAAGCTTCAATAAGAGTTGGAAATCAGCCACAAAGAGGTTGCTGACCTTGAGGAGGCCAACGCGAGCAACCTGGAGAAGTAAGAGGGAGCAGCGTTCCAATGCTACTACATGTTCTGGAAAAGCAACCCTAAGGCTAACTTTACTTACCTACCAGACCATATAAGGGAGGCTGAGTTGGCGAGGTGCGTTACTCGCCTAGAGGAGGAGAAGGCTCAAGGGTCTCCCGAGATCTCTCTAGCAACAGGCATTGAGGGTGCCAACGAAGATGCTGGGGCCACAGTCGACCAGCAGCCTAAATATAATCCTTCGCCGCTTCATAAATTTATCTGCTTTTATTTAAATTTAACTTGTAGTTTAAGACACATGAATTACGGTTTGTGCCGTCGAGACGATTTATATTTTTATTGCTGCACGAGTAGCTTTTCTCTTTAACAGACAATTACATCCGAGCAGTAACTGCTTGTGGTGTAAAGGATTTCTCTTTTGATATTATAATATTTTCATTTTACTATAACATATGTTCGCATGATCGAACTTAGCATTGCATTTTGGTTTGATTTAACAAAATTTTGACAAATACTCTAAGTACCGTAGCATGCTTTCACTTATTTTTCTCATGTGTTTACATATACTTATATATATGCTTTGCTTACTAGATACCTTATACACCCCCAAGTGATTGAGGATCTTTAGGTCCTTGGTCACTTGCCTTGACCAAGACCTGTTTGAACATTACTGCTCGTAATAAAGATATATGAAAAACGATAATATAGCAAAACAACACACGTAATGAGCAAATACTTGTAATAAATACAATAATTGGCAAGATTGACTAGCAGCGCACAGTCCCTTTTATTTCTCGTAATAGATGGGCAATCGTGTCTGTACAAGTGATCAAAATATGATCTTACACTTATAAGCGATCAGTTACATGATTGACAAACCCTTGTTCATAAACTTGTAAAAAGTAAATTTAATACAAGCCAATTCTTTAAGAAGAATTGTTTATTGATAGTACTTGCGCAGGTGTTCTCCATTCCAATAGCAAGGAATGAGATCTCCATTTAAGCGAGCAAGTTTATAATTTCCTGGATGGAGGACTTCTTCAATTTAATATGGTCCTTCCCAGTTATGTCCAAGTACTCCAGCAACTTGATCGCGGGTGTTAAGGAAAACTCTTCTTAGTACCAGATCTCCCACATTAAATTTTCTTTCACGTACTTTAGAGTTGAAATACTGGGAGACCTTTTGTTGGTAAGCTGCTACTCGGAGTTGGGCTTGTTTGCGCCTTTCATCGACCAAATCCAAAGATTCCATTAATAACTGGCTATTAGTGTCTTGGTCGTATCCCTTCCTTTGATGTGATGGCAGATCTAATTCAACAGGCAACATAGCCTCATATCCATAAGCCAAGGAAAATGGAGTATGACCTGTTGTTGTTCGATGTGACATTCTGTACCACTAGAGGACTTCAGGCAACTGTTCTGGCTAGGCCCCCTTTGCTTCTACAAGCCTTTTTTTCAAAGTATCCTTTAGTGTCTTATTGACAGCCTCAACTTGGTCGTTTTCCTGTGGATGAGAGACTGAAGAAAAGCTTTTGATAATCCAATGCCTTTCGCAAAAATCCATGAACAAGTCACTATCGAACTGCGTACCGTTGTCTGAGACAATTTTTCTTGGCAATCCATATCAACATACTATGTTCTTGACCACAAAATCCAGCACTTTCTTGGTCGTTATGGTTGCAAGTGGCTCAGCTTCAGCCCACTTCGTGAAGTAATCAACAGTTACCACGACATATTTGACGTTGCCTTTTCCTGTGGCAAAGACCCAATCAAATATATTCCCCACACTGCGAATGGCCACGAGCTTTGCATATGCTTTAGCTCATTAGGGGTGCTCGTGGTATCTTAGAGAATCTCTGACACTTGTCGCATTTTCAAAATAAATCCACAAAATCTTCGTTCATTGTTGGCCAAAAGTATCCTTGCCTTAGGATCTTCTTTGATAAACTCTGCCCCCCAGCGTGATCCCCGCAGAAACCTTCATGGACTTCTCGCATTAATTCTTTGGCCTTTTCTTTTGAAACACACATTAGGAGTGGCATTGAGTGCCCTCTTCTGTATAGAATTCCGTCAACCAGAATAAACTGAGAAACCTGCCTCTGGAGGGCTCTTGCTTTGTTTCTGTCCGTCGGTAACACTTCGTGCGTCAAGTACTCAATGAAAGGTGCCATCCATGTATCTGCTTCCTGAATTACCAGCGAGGTTTCTTCTACTTTGATGCTTGGTGCGGACAGCCGCTCAACAGGCACTATATTCAAGGTGTCAGCATCCTTTGCACTTGCTAATTTGGCCAAAGCATCAGTGTTTGAGTTATGATCGTGAGGTATTTGCTGGAGAGTATATCTTTCAAATTGCGCCAAAAAATCCATTGCTTTGTTCAAATAAGCAACAATCTTCAGACCCCTGGCTTGATATTCTCCAATAATTTGATTAACTACCAATTGAGAGTCACTATAAATTTCAAGTGACTTTATGTTGATGTCCCTGGCTAATCGTAAACCTGCGAGCAACGCTTCATACTCAACTTCATTATTAGACGTTGTTTACCCGAAAATGGCTACTTATGACGTGGCAAGGATTTTTCATACATGGTTGACATGTGGCAGAGTTAAAGCGAAAAGGTGCTGTTCGATTTTCGACCAGATTCACATTTCTTCGTCAAGCGTAACTATTAGATACGACCAGGCTGGTCGTATGATTTATTTTATTTCCTTCTAAGATTGTAATCCTATAATAATTACATTAAATATTTCCTCTTTATTACCTTGATACGCAAATATTAAGGATAATTAAGGCCCATTGGCCCATGTAACCCCCCTTGAGCCTATAAATATGCATGAAATAGCTCAAGGAAGGGACGGTTGGACTTTTACTTTTTGATATCTGAATCTTTTTCTGGAGTGTTGAGAGAAGGAGAGCTATAGTGTGATTATTCATCATATTATTGGAATTCCCTCAAGGTTTGTGAAACTCAAGAACCCTAGTTCTCTGATCACGGCTTTGAGATTCAATATTAATAATAGCACAAAGTGGATGTAGGTCATTACCATTCTTTGGGGCTAAACCACTATAAATCCTTGGTGTTTTCTTCTTTACCATTAGGTTAAATTCTTAATTGTCGTTTTATCTTTTGTCGTATATTTGATCCTGTGTCGTTGGCCAAATCGAGGGTCAACATTCTGGTGCTTTCATTGAGAGATTGACGAAAAGCTATAAGAAAATCTAATGGCGAAAACATCCAAGAAGACTGGACAGGTCGCTGGTGCTGCATCATCCCGACCTCCTCCCCCAAATGTGGCTGAGAATGAACCGCATTTGGAATTTGAAGAGGAGGAGTTAGATTCCGAAACGCTGAGGGAAACACTAGGAGTGTTGCAGGATGAGTTGGCTAATCTGAGGGCCAATCAGGAGAATGCTGCAAAGACAATGGCGCTGCAACAAAGAGAAATAGAGCACCAGCAGCATGAGCTAAATGAGCGGCAGACAGACATGGACCGTCGGTAGAGGGATGCCATGGACGCTCTCGAAGTAGGCATCCAACTAGCTTGAAGTCAGGCCGCGCCAGCCTCTCAACCAGATCAGCCGCTGATTGCGTCGACTCGGAGGGCTCCCAATCCTAGTCCTCCCCTCCAGCCAGCAAGCCCTCAAAGGCCTGAGTAGCCGTCTGTGGCTCAGGATGATGTCCCACCTAGGGATCCTGAGCAACAGCCTCCATCCCAGGCTGGTCGAGGCAATCCCCAGTGCCCGAGGCAAAATAGGGTCGGGCAGCTGCCCCGCAGCCCTATACGCCCAGGGGACGAAGAGCCAATACCACCGAGCAGGGGACAACGTCCTTCTGCGAACAGGAGGAACAACGAGTCAGGCTCTGCGGTCAGGGGCCCCCCACGACATAACAATGCACGGGGGCCCAAAGACCAGCGCAGGCCTCCCCCTGATGCTCGGGAAATTCCAGCCCGAGGGGGAAATAGCGTGAGTAGCCGACCATGTCGTAGTCAGCCACAGTTTAGAGAGGGTTACGATTATAATGAAGTTGACTCTGGCAGAGGAAATGCTGGTCGGGGGAATGAGGAAAACCTAGAGAAAATAGGCCTGCTAGTCAGAACGCTGGGGGGCAACCCAGACAGCAGAACGTCTTTGATCGCTTAAGAGGTAGCAAGCAGAGACATAGGGACGATGATTTAAGGGAAGTACTTAATGATCGTCATGAGAGGCACGATGAGTACGCTCCCTCGGCACTGGTTGCCCCAGCAGTCCCAGAAGCTGTTCAGGCTCAAATTGATGCTCTGAACCAGGCGGTACAACAGCTGGTCGGGGGACGGACGTCCCACATAGAGTACGATCAGAGGAGGGGCACTCCGTTTGTGCTAAGGATTGTTGTGGCTGAAACCCCCAGTAAATTCAAGATGCCGATGCTGCCAAAATTTGATGGGTATGGAGACCCAGTATCTTATGTAAACAAGTTTGAGATACAAATGGACATTCAGAAGGTATTAGATGATGCACGTTCCCGGATCTTCCCCGCGACACTATCTGACACCGCCCAAGAGTGGTTCTTTAAGTTCCCTTCTGCTAGTATAGTTTCTTGGAAGATGTTCGTGAAAGAATTTTACAGACAATTCTATGTGGGTGGCATACACCCCACAGAGGCTAACCAGCTGGTCGAGATACGCCAAAAGGAGGGAGAGCCCTTGAAGGAATATGTCCAGCTCTTCATGCGAACAGCAGCTGGAGCCAAAATGGTGGGTGATGAAGGCAAGATGATGGCCCTAAGTGCTGGGGTTAGGCGTCATTCACCCTTCTGGAGTAGCCTGAGAAACAATGGGGTAAGAACTACCCATGAGTTTTTGGATCGGGCTGATCGATATATCAAGCTCGAGGACTCAATTTCCAACGAGGGGAAATTGCCCACGAAGGACAAGGGGCAGAAGGAAGAACCTGCCAAGGCCGCCAACGGGTTAGAGAAACCCAATGGCAACGGGAATGGCAATGGTAAGAATGGTGGAAAGCAGGCAAACAATGAGCCATCAGCCTCTGACAATAAGCGCCCCAAAGGCAGTCGATATGAGCCAAGATTCACCAACTGCACGGCCCTTGTCGAAAGCCAAGCAGAAGTCTACCAAGCGACCATCTCTAGCATGCCTTACAAACGACCCGCGCCTATAAGGAAAGATATCTCCAAGAGAGATACGACAAAGTTCTGTCATTTTCACAATGACTACAGGCACGATACTAACGAATGCAACCAGTTGAAAGATGAGATTGAGTTCCTGATTAGGTAGGGACATCTAAGGAGATACGTACGAGTTGCAAGAGGGTCACAGCGAGAGGCTCAAGGTGGCAACAAGCAGGCGCCTGCACACCATCACTCGCAACCTTTACAGCCAGCTCTTGTGGCAGGCACTTTACTCACCATCTGCGGAGGCCCACACCTTGTAGGGGATAGTGGGAAGGCAAGGGAACGGTACGCTCGAACCCTACGCCACGACCAGGACATCGAGATGATGAGTGTGGAGGATCGAGCACCAAAGAAGGCTCGAACAGAGGAGGAATTAATAACCTTCTCTGAAGACGATGCCCAACACGTGTGATTCCCACATTCTGATCTGTTGGTCGTAGATGTACAAATTGCCAACATGATGGTGAAGAGGGTGTTGGTTGACACAGGAAGTTCGGTCAACATCCTATACAAGTCTTCGCTGGAAAGAATGAAGTTGTCCGTCAAGGACCTGGAGCCATGCAACCAAACCATCTATGGTTTTTCCAGTGAAGGCCTCGCCCCAACAGGGTCGATTAGGCTTCCAGTTACAGCAAGTACTACACCTGCTAACAGGACATTACTCACTACTTTCATAGTAGTTGATTGTCCATCGGCATACAATGCTGTAATTGGGAGGCTAATTCTGGTCGACTGGCGAGCCGTCACTTCAATATGGAACCTTGCCATGAAATTCCCAACAGATGCAGGGGTAGGGTGCATACTGGGAAATTAGCGGAAGGCAAGGGAGTGCTACAATGCCTTGATCACCAAGGCAAAGAAAGGTGTATCGAGAGATGTTCCCAGAAAAGAGTTGCAAATGGCAATTGATGCTCAGGCCCAGTCAGGTGATAATGTCACCAAATAGAGCGTTGCCCAAAGCGAGGATAGAGACTTGGATCCTCGCTTTGGGGATTTTGAGGAAGAAATAGGCCCCATCGAGGACCTTGAAGAGGTCCAGCTCGATGAAGAAAATCCGACCAGGGTTGTGAAAGTTGGTAAAAACTTAGAGACAACAACAAAACAAGCATTGGTGGAGTTTTTAAGGGGGAACCTTATTCAATCAATCAATATTTATTTGTAATATTATTGCATAGAGTTGTATTATCTTACTATTTCCATTGAGGCAAATACATATTTTCCTAACAAGTTCTGCAAAAGCCAGAGGCCGCGGGCAGATTGTTGAAATGGGCGGTCGAACTAGGGCAGTTCGATATTTCTTACTTGCTGCGAGCAGCGATAAAAGGGCAAGCCCTGGCTGACTTCATTGCAGAGTTCACTGAAATTACAGATAGCGAGCAGACCAAAGAGCCTGAGTCTCAAAACCAACCTCCCTCATGGAAGTTATTTACGAACGGTTCTTCCAATGAGCATCACGCAAAAGCAGGTGTGATTTTGATAACGCCTGAAGGGCATCGATTTCACTGCGCAATCAGGTTTGACTTCACTACTTCCAACAACGAGGCCGAATATGAAGCGTTGCTCATTGTTTTACGATTAGCCAGGGACATGAATATATAGGTACTTGACATCTACAGTGACTCTCAGCTGGTAGTAAATCAAGTCATGGGAGAATACTAGGGTCGAGGTATAAATATGGCTGCTTACTTAAACAAAACAAAGGATCTATTAACACAGTTTGACAAGTACACCCTTCAGCAAGTACCTCGCAACCAGAATTCAAACGCATACGCTTTGGCCAAATTAGCAAGCGCGAAGGACGTTGACACTCTGAACATAGTACCAGTTGAGCGGTTGTCTATGCCAAGCATCTAGGCAAAGGAAAACTCTCTGGTGATCCAGGTTGCGGATACATGGATCGCACCATACATAGAGTATCTGACGCAAGGCGTGTTACCAATGGACAGAAACAAAGCTAGGACCCTTCAGCGATGGGCTGCTAGGTATATCCTAGTCGATGGAATCTTGTACCAAAGGGGGTACGCAATGCCACTCCTCAGATGTGTTTCGAAAGAGAAAGCCAAAGAATTGATGAAAGAGGTACATGAAGGCTTTTGCGGGGACCACGCTGGGGGGGAAAGCTTGTCGAAAAAGATCCTGAGGCAAGGGTATTTCTGGCCAACAATGAATGAAGATTCAATGGAATTCGGACAGAGGTGTGACAAGTGCCAGAGATTCTCAAAAATCCCACGAGAAGCCCCTAATGAACTAAAACAGATGCAAAATCCGTGGCCGTTTGCTGTGTGGGAAATAGACTTAATCAGATCTTTACCCACAGGAAAGGGTGGTGTCAAGTATGATGTGGTTGTCATCGATTACTTCACTAAATGGGCCGAAGTTGAGCCACTAGCAACCATAACGACTAAGAAAGTGCTGGACTTTGTAGTCAAAAACATCGTCTGTCGCTATGGATTGCCAAAGAAAATCGTCTCAGATAATGGCACGCAGTTTGATAGTGATTTATTCATGGACTTTTGCGAACGGCATGGGATTATCAAGAGCTTTTCTTCAGTTGCTCATCCCCAAGCAAATGGACAAGTCGAAGCAGTCAATAAAATGCTAAAGGATACTTTGAAGAAAAGACTGGAAGAAGCTAAGGGGGTATGGCCAGAGCAATTACCTGGAGTCCTTTGGTCGTACAGAACTTCCCACCGAATAGCAACAGGCCATACTCCATTTTCTCTGGCTTATAGGTATGAGGCTATGTTGCATGTTGAGTTAGATCCACCTTTGCATCGCATGATAATGTACGATTAAGGCTCTAACATCCAACTATTGATGGAATCCCTGAACTTGATCGTTGAGAAACGTGAGCAAGCCCAACTCCGAGTAGCTGCATACCAGCAAAAAGTCACCCGGTATTTCAATTTTAAAGTGCGAGAAAGGAAATTCAATGTCGGAGATCTAGTACTTTGAAGAGTTTTCCTAAACACATGCGACCAAGCTGCTGGAGTACTCGGACCCAATTGGGAAGGGCCTTACCAGATTGAAGAAGTCCTCCATCCAGGCACCTACAAACTTGCTCGCTTAAACGGAGATCTCATTCCTCGTTGTTGGAATGGAGAACACCTGCGCAAGTACTATCAGTGAACAATTCTTCTTAAAGAATTTTCTTGTATCAATTTTACTTTTTACAAGTTATGAAAAAGGGTTGGTCACTTTACGTGACTGATCGTTTATAAGTGTAAGTTCTTATTGATCGCTCGTACAGACACGTTTTGTCCATTTATTACGAGAAATATAAGGGACTGTGCGTAGCCAGTCATTCTTGCCAATTATTGTATTTATTACAAGTATTTGCTCATTACGTGTGTTGTTTTGCTGTATTATCGTTTTAATTCCTTTATTCCGAGTAGTAATGCTCGAACAGGTTTTGGTCAAGGCAAGTGACTAAGGACCTAAAGCTCCTCAATCACTTGGGGGGCATATAAGGCATCTAGTGAGCAAATCATATCGAAAGGTATGTAAACACATGAGCAAAATAAGTGAAAGCATGCTAAGGTACTTAGAGTATTTTTCAAAATTTTGTATTTTGTTAAGTCAATCCAAAGTACTATGCTAAGTTCGGTCATACAAACAAATGTTATAATAAAATGCAGGTATTATAATATCAAAAGGAATTCTTTTACACCGCAATCAGTGACTGCTCGGATGTAATTTTTCAATAAAAAGAGAAAAGCTGCCCGTGCAGCAATAAAAGTTAAAACATAAATAAAATTGTTTTTACATCATGGCTCGTAAGCCATGTAATTCAAAGGTAAAATAAAAGATAGTTATGAAGTAGCCGGGGGATCTTGTGGCAATTTTTGCTGCTGGTCGACTGCATCTCCAGCTTCTTCTCGGGCGCCCTCGATGTCAGTCGCTAAAGAAATCTCTGGAGATCTTGGAATTGTTTCCACCTCCAAACGAGCAGCGCACCTGGCCGGCTCCGACTCCCTGATATGGTCTGGAAGATAGGAGAAGTTAGCACTGGGTTTGTTTTTCCAGAACAAGTAGAAACACTCGAACGCCGCCCCTTCATAATCTTCAAGGTCCCGAGCATTCTGTTCCTCCAGTGCAGCAACTTCCTTGCAACTTATCTCCAGCTCATCTTGAAGCTTGTGGGCTTCCTGGTAATTCATGAGCGAGACCTCCTTGTACTGCTCCTTGGATGCAGTGATCTTAGCAATAGTTGCATCCTTCCTCTTCAGCTCATCTTCGAGAGAAGCAATTATGGCCTCGGTCACTTGCAGCGCCTTGAGATGCTTCGCCTCGGCCTCCTTGAGGGCTTCAGAATGTTCCACCTCGACTGCCTTCAGCTACTCTGCATAAGTAACCTCAGACGCCTTGAGTTTCTCTGTGTATCAAGCCTCAGCAGCACTAAGCTAGTCGCTAAGTTTTTTCTCAAATTGAGCATTCTGCGTCCTCGAAAATCGCCAGCCAGAAGTAAGGGTAAGCACCCCCTGCGATCAGAAAAAGATAAGGTTGTAAATAGGAGCAAGTTAAAAAGAACATTAATAAAGTACAATGAATGAAGAAAAAAACTTACAGCGAGTACTTCGTTCAGTGCGCGATTGAGGACTTGGTCGACCCCCATAGAGCCGGTCAACTGGATTGCCTCCCGGCTGCGTCAGTGTTTTGTTATTCTCGATAGCCTATCTTTGGCTGAGTTAAGCACCACGCCCATGAGGTCGTCTCCCGAGGCTTCTTCCCAGCGACCAATCGACTGTTGGACGGTGGATGTTGGAGGCGTAAGGTCGGCTGGAGCTATAGGAGTCTGTCCGAATGGAGACGGGGGATCCGGGTTCATTGGAGTTAGAGGAGTTGCCTCCCTAGAAGGAGATAGTGGAGGATTTTTCTCCCTCGTTGGAGTAGGCGCAGGAGGATCGTCTATTCGAGATTTCTTCAGAGGGTGATTGCTGCAGCCCTCCCCAGACTGATGCTTGTGGGATTTTTTCTTGCTCGCTGACTTCGTGAACAAGTCAAAAGCGCATTCGGCAGGCATGTCTGCAAAAAAGAAACAAGCAAACAGTCAGGCAATATAATAAAAGGAACTTGCTAAGTCTAGGGAAAAAGGGTAGAGAAATTAAAAGTATAATACCCGAGATATATTTAATGGTCGCTACACTATTTACTTTACTAGTGCTACAGCTACACTCACTCTCTGGCCTGAAGAAGTCTGAATTTAAAGCAGGAGGGTATTTAAAGTTGCCATCCCCGTCGAAGAGGTGACAGGGAATAGGCAGACTATCTAAAAGCGTAAAATCAGTACAGTTCTCGTCCGACGACTCAAGAATAGGCTCTGAGGCCTTCTTCTTTCCCTTCCTTAGAGGGGCTGGTGCAACAGCAGGTCGTGGGGCACCAGTTGGTTCATTGATGGTCACCCCAGTTGCCCTCCTCGGAGGAGGTTGTGACACATCCTAGTGCTGCTCGGGAACCTCAGCACCAGTGGCACTCCCTGCAATAGTTTCCCTCACATCCTAGTGAGGTGCCAGAAGGCCGACCAGTCTCAGATTGGCCTCTGTGACCAGTTGTTTGACACTTTTCTCTATGTCGGTCATGCTGGCCAGGAGGGCTGATCGGACCTCCATGTCTGGAGTGGGGTCTGGTCGCAACCAGGGGCCTGAAATACACTAAATTTCTAAGAGAAATGTAGAAAGAATCAAAGAAAAGAATATACGACCAGGGGTGGACGACATTACCTCCTTGTGTGAAGGCCAAGTTGTTCGCGACCATATCGACAGTCCAAAAGTACTCCAGATGGTACTTCCCCACGTTCGATATAAAAGTAGTGTCGGTCAATAAAGTGCGGCCCATTTCCTGATGACAGAAGTGGAAGAACCCCGTGTTTTCCTAGTTGAGGTTGGATTTTAGGTCGAACAGATAGTTGACCTCATGGGGCGTGGGGACATGACATTTCTTATGGCTATATAGGATATAGAGTACAGAGAGCACTCTATATCTGTTGGGGGTTATTTGAAAAGGAGCGACCCCGGAGTAATTGGCCACTCCCTGGAAAAAAGGATGAAGAGGCAGGATCGCTCCTGCCTCGATGTGGTACCTTGACCAAGCACTGTACGCACCTCCCGACAGATTTTCCCTTTGGTCTCTAGTGGGTTGGACTAACGTCACCCCAGGAAGCCTGTACTTCTTGGTATAATTGGCGATGATCCTAACTGTTTCTCGACTAGGAGGGGCGACGTACCATTTGACATCCGGTCGAGTGGCACTTCGTAGTTGGGCTTGAGCTTG
Organism: Humulus lupulus; assembly: GCF_963169125.1. Lineage (NCBI taxonomy): Eukaryota > Viridiplantae > Streptophyta > Magnoliopsida > Rosales > Cannabaceae > Humulus > Humulus lupulus. The sequence continues at coordinate 82,518,382 of NC_084800.1, forward strand.
TATTCCTGGCTCAGGAATATTCTTAGCTCTTCCGCTGGTCGAAGGAATTTCCGCGTGAGGAGCAGACTGATGTTCAGAAGGTTTTGGTGTTTTCTTTTTCGAGGCAGTGGATTTTACTCTACCCATGGCTGAAATGTTTGAATGAGATCTTTTAGGTGGAGTTCGAGAAAAAGGGATATCCGGAATAAGTAATGATGATTGTTCTACGTCCACGAGTAATTGAGTGAGGAGGTCGTTGTCGATTGGTCTCTCACCTCCCCACGGATCTTGCATCAAAATCTGCGCACAGAAAATGGGAGATGAGAACTTGGAGTCTAATGACTTGTGTTGAAAGTGAGAATATTGTTACTCGCGTATAAAAGTTAGGCTTTTATACGACCAGCAGCATTCTAGCAAAAACACGAAGTTGCTTACGAGCAGTTTGAGAAACAGATTAAAAAGCGGAAGTAAAAATTTTTCAGGGAAAACTTTTTCAACTCCGAGAGGGCGGGAAAAACCTAGTTTTTCAGCTAGGTAAAAAATCAAATTTTAACTTTGGTTTTACGCCCTAAATCTACAATCTTGACTACCAAACTGACTCCTAACACCTATGAAGTGTTATTTCACTACCTTATCAAGCATCGATTAACATGCACATTTACCCCAAAACAATTTCGGTCAAGAACAGCCAAGAATTCAGATACGAAACGAGTAAAAAACGATTTTGCATGGAAAATCAAACGACTGAAAGGTTCGTAAAACTTACTTGAATGAAAGGTGGAGTCTGAAAGTGAAAGCTTTGAGCATCTGAACAGAGATTCCTTAGGTCAGTGATGAAGATTCCTGGGATTTCTAGGCTCAGAAGGTTGAAGTTCTTGGGAGTTCTTGAGAAGAAGATGACGAAAGAAAGGTAAAAAGTTAAAACGTGAATTTGGGGTATTATTTATACTGACTGCGAACCATAAAAGAGGTAATCATGAATTACTATGTTCAAATTATGGGGAAGTGTAATGGCCATCAGACGAGTTTTGGGGAAACCAAAAAAAACTTGATTAGACATGATTGGTTACTTTTTCGAGAAGGCATGGGTGGTTTGGTGGAGTAAGCGAAGGGTCAGTTTCCTAAGTTTACTTATTGTTGGTCGCAATTAATAAACTTAGGGGGCAAATGCTTACCCGAAAACGGCTACTTATGACGTGGCAAGGATCTTCATACATGGTTGACATGTGGCAGAGTTAAAGCGAAAATGTGTTGTTCGATTGTCAACCAGATTCACATTGCTTCGTCAAGCGTAACTATTAGATACGACCAGGCTGGTCGTATGATTTATTTTATTTCCTTCTAAGATTGTAATCCTATAATAATTACATTAAATATTTCCTCTTTATTACCTTGATGCGTGGATATTAAGGATAATTAAGGCCCATTGGCCATGTAACCCCATTTGAGCCTATAAATATGCATGAAATAGCTCAAGGAAGGGACGGTTGGAATTTTACTTTTTGATCTCTGAATCTTTTTCCAGAGTATTGAGAGAAGGAGAGCTATAGTGTGATTATTCATCATATTATTGGAATTTCCTCAAGGTTTGTGAAACTCAAGAACCCTTGTTCTCTGATCACGACTTTGAGATTCAAAATTAATAATACCACTAAGTGGACGTAGGTCATTAAAATTCTTTGGGGCTGAACCACTATAAATCCTTGGTGTTTTCTTCTTTACCATTAGGTTAAATTCTTAATTGTCGTTTTATCTTTTGTCTTATATTTGACTCCGTGTCCTTGGCCAAATCGAGGGTCAACAGACGCTGTGAAATCAAATCTAGTTGCGCATTGGAATCGATGCCCTTCAAGTGTCACTAAAATTACACTGGCTTAGATAGGATAAGTGGCTGCGACATATGAGACTTTAAGGCCTGGAAAGCCTACTCGCACTCCTCTATCCATTCAAATTTCTTATTGCCCCTAAGTAGATTAAAAAATGGGATGCACTTGTCTGTTGATTTGGAGATAAATCTACTTAGAGCGGCAATCCTCCCGGTCAAGCATTGAACATCCTTTATCTTTGTTGGAGAATTCATATCGACCAGGGCCTTGATATTTTTGGGATTAGCTTCAATACCTCGTGAGTTCACTATAAATCCCAAAAATTTCCCTGATCCAACTCCGAAGGAACACTTGATGGGATTCAGCTTCATCTGATATTTTTTCAAGACATTGAATCACTCTTACAGGTCCCCTATGTGTTCTCCTTCCTTTTTCAACTTAACCAGCATGTCATCAACATATACTTCCATGTTTATACCAATCAGTTCTTTGAACATGTGATTTACTAATCGCTGGTAAGTCGCACCAGCATTTTTCAAATCGAAGGGAATTACTTTGTAATAGTAAAGCCTTGTATCAGTCTGAAAGCTAGTGTGATCCTCATCAGGTGGGTGCATACTGATCTGATTGTACCCAGAGTATGCATCCATGAATGATAGGATCTCATGCCCTGAAGTGGCATCGACCAGCTGGTCGATCCTTGGGAGCAGGAAACAATCTTTTGGCAGGCTTTATTAAGGTCTGTGAAATCCACTCATGTTCTCCATTTTCCATTTGGCTTGGGTACTAGTACGGAATTAGAGACCCGAGATGGATAAAGCGCTACCCTGATGAATCCATTCTCCTTTAGCTTCTCGACTTCGTCTTTTAGAGCCTTCGATATGTTTTTGTCGAGCAACTTGTACTGGTGGAAAGCTTTTATCTATGTTCAGGACATGGCTGAAAATTGCTGGGTTAATTTCAACCATGTATTTATGCGACCAAGCAAAGACTTCCTGGTTTTTCTTCAAAAATTCCACCGACTTTTGCTTTATTGTTGTCTCTAAGTTTTTACCGACTTTCACAACCCTAGTCGGATCTGCCTCATCAAGTTGGACCTCTTCGAGGTCCTCGATTGGTCCTACTTCTTCATCAAAATCCCCAAAGCAAGGATCTAAATTCCTATCGTCACTTTGGGCAACACCCTATTTGGTGACGTGCTCACCTGATTGGGCTTGTATTTCATCGGCCAATGGCAGCTCTTTTCCGGTGACTTCTCTCAATCCACCTCTCTTTTCCTTAGTAATCAAGGAATTATAGCATTCCCTCGCTTCTCGTTGATTTCCCAACACACATCCTACCCCTGCGTTAGTTGGGAATTTCATGGCAATGTGCCAAACCGAGGTTACAGCTCGCAGGTCGACCAAAATAGGTATTCCAATTACAGCATTGTATGGGGAAGGATACTCAACTACTATAAAAGTAGTGAGTAATGTCCTATTCGCAGGCACGGTCCCTGCTGTAATCGGAAGTCTAATCGACCCCATTAGCGCGAGCCCTTCTCCAGAAAAACCATAAATGGTTTGGTTGCATGGCTTTAGGTCCTTCACTAACAACTCAATTCTCTCTAATGAAGACTTGTACAAGATATTTACTGAGCTCCCTGTGTCAACTAACACCCTTTTGACCATCATGTTGGCTATCTGGACATCCACGACCAGAGGGTCCGAGTGAGGAAATCGGACATGCTAAGCGTCAAGCTCAGAGAAAGTTATTAGCTCTTCCTCTATTCAAGCTTTTTTGGGAGTTCGCTCTTCCACATTCAGCATCTCGATGTCCTGGTCATGGCATAAGGTCCAAGCGTATCGCTCCCTTGCCTTCCCACTATCTCCTGCAAGGTGTGGGCCGCCACAGATGGTTAACAATGTACCTGCCACGGGACCTGGCTGTAAAGGTAGCGAGTGTTGACGTACAGACGCCTGCTCGTTGCCTCCTTGAGCCTCTCATTGAGAACCTCTCGTGGCTCGTACGTAACTCCCCAGGTGTCCTTGTCTGATAAGGAACTCAATCTTATCTTTCAGCAAGTTGCACTCATTAGTGTCATGACCATAGTCGTTGTGGAAATGACAAAACTTTGTCATAACTCTCTTGGAGATATCCTTTCTTATAGGCGCTGGTCGCTTAGTACACCTCCGCTCTGATTTTGACAAGGGTCGTATAGTTGGTGAACCTTGGCTCATACATGTTGCCCTTCGGGCGTTTATTCTCAGACGTTGAAGGCTCATTATTTGCCCTCTTTCCACCATTTTTACCATTCCCGTTGCCTTTGTCATTGCCATGAGGTTTATCCGACCCGTTGGCGGCTTTAGCGGGATCTTCCTTTGGTCCCTTGTCTTTCACGAGCGATTTCCCTTCGTTGGCAATCGCATCTTCGAGCTTTATGTACCGGTCTGCTCGATCAAGGCATTCCTGGGTACTTTTTACCCCATTCTTCCTTAAACTATTCCAGAGGGGAGAATGGCACCTCACCCCAGCAGTAAGGGCCATCATTTTCCCTTCATCACCAACTGTTTTAGCTCCAGCTGTGGCTCGCATTAAACTCTGGACATACTCCTTTAAGGACTCTCCCTCCTTCTGGCGTATCTCGACCAGCTGGTTGGCTCCAGTCGGGTGAGCACGACCAGCATAGAATTGCCCGTAGAATTCCTTCATGAACATTTCCCATGATACTATGCTAGCAGGAGGGAATTTAAAAAACCACTCCTGAGCGGTGTCAGATAGGGTGGCCAGAAAGATCCTACAGCCAACATCATCTGACACCTTCTGGATGTCCATCTATATCTCGAACTTGTTCACGTGAGATACTGGATCCCCATATCCATCAAAATTGGGCAATATTGACATCTTGAATTTGCTGGGGGTTTCTGCCATTGCTATTCTCTGTATGAAAGGAGTGCCCCTTCTCCAATCATACTCGATGTGAGATGTCCAGCTCCCTACAAGCTGTTGGACAGCCTGGTTTAATGCATCAATCTGGGCCTGCACGGTGTCTGGGATCGCTCGGGCGACTGGTGCTGGGGGAACGTACTCATAGTTCCTTTTGCGCCTGTCGTTGAGCACGTCCTTTAGATCATCATCTCTACGTCTTTGCTCGTTAGCGCTCAACCGATCAAAGACATTAGGCTGCCCCCCAGAGTTCTGGCTCGTAGGTCTATTTTCTCTTGGTGGGGGATTCATTTCCCCACCTCTTTCTCCTTGATCTCGACCAGCATTCCCTCTGCCAGAATCAGCTTCATTGTAATCATGACCGTCCCTGAAATGCGACCGGCTGGTCACACTGTTTCCTCCTCTAGCTGGCATCTCCCGAGCGTCAGGGGTAGGCCTACGTTGGTCAGTGGGTCCCCGGGCATTATTATGCCGTGGGGGTCCCCTGACTGTAGAGCCTGACTCAGTGTGTCTTCTGTTAGCAGAAGGACGTTGCCCCCTACTCGGTGGATTTGGTTCCTCAGCCATTGGGCGTCTAGGGCTTCGGGGAGGCTGCCCGGCCCTATTTTTCCTTTGACGCTAGGGGTTATCCCGACCAACATGAGAAGGTGGCTGCTGCTCAGGATCCTGATATGGGATATCCTGTTGAGCAGCATGTGGTTGCTCTGGCCTTTGAGGGCTTGCCGGCTGAAGCGGAGGACTTGGGTTTGGGGCCTGTTGTTGTGGTGCACTTGGTGGCTGATCTAGTTGAGAAGTGGGCACAGCTTGTCCCCGGGCCAACTGAATGGTTGCTTCTAGGGCGGCAGTGGCATCTCACTACCAGTGGTCCATGTCCGCTTGCCGCTCATTCAATTCTTGACGTTGACGCTTGATTTCCCTCTGGTGGAATGCCAATGTCTCAACCGCATTCTATTGATTGGTCAACTCTTCTTGCAACATACTCAGTGTTGTCCTCAGGGTTTCAAAATCTATTTCCTCCTCTTCAAAATCCAACTGCGGTTCATCTTCAGCCACATTTAGTGGAGGAGGCTGAGTGGATGCAGCACCAGAAGTCTGCCTCGTCTTCCTGGATGTTTTAGCCATTTGATTTTCTTGAATTCTTGAGTTCGTCTCTCAATGAAAGCACCAAAATGTTGACCCTCAAATTAGTCAATGACACAGAGTCAGATAAACGATATGAAATCAAGAAGAAAAATCAAATGGAAAAATAAATGACACAAACGATTTATAATGGTTCGACCCCAATTGGATGGTAATGACCTACGTCCACTTAATGTTCTTATTGATGTAGAATTCCAATATTGTGATCAATGAACTAGGGTTCATCAGTTTCACCAGCCTTAGGAAGATTACAACTTCAGTGAATAATCACACTCTACTTTTCTCTTAGAGTACAAAGACCAAAAGTTCAAAAGTCCCCTTCCTTGACTCTTTGATTCTTATTTATAGGCTCAAGAAGATTACATAGGCCGATGGGCCTTAATAACCATTAAGACTTGCGTATCTAGGTAATAAAAGAAATTACAATTAATGCATAATTATAGATTTTCACAAATAAAGGAAGTAAAAGGAAGTATGCGATCAGGCTGGTCGCATATAAGTATGACGCTTGACAAATCAACAACTTTCTAGTCGAGGGCCGATTAGGATGCATCCACCTAAAGCTGCCATGTGCCTGCCACGTGTAGGTCAATCCTACCACGTCATCAGGGGTCATTTTTGGGTAAACAATATGCATGATTATGTAAATTATATTATTATATGATGATAAATGCATGCATATGGGTCCATTTTTCTTTATAAGGGAATTTTTGTAATTTGGCCCGTTGAGGACGTAATTGTGTATTTTCATGCACTTTGGTGAATTATGAGTAAGACCACATTATATGTGGATTTTTTCAAGCCATTCGGCATGAGACGATCTTTAAATGCAAGTTATCGGTATGGTCATAACGGGGTTAATTTCGGGGCTCGGGGTGAGTCTCTGGGTAACTTGAAGATAATTTCATTACCGGGAATTAAAAGGTAATGAGATATGATTTATTATCATTTGAGAATATTGGGAATAATAGGAATTGGAGGGCGTTAGTTATGATTAACGAGATAGACGGGAAATGACGATTTTTCCCTTAGTGGCTGTTAAGGGTTTTATTTAAGCTTGGGGGCATTTTGGTCTTTTGACCTTAAGGATTACATCAACCTTAGGAAGCTGTATAAGGTTGTAGAAAATAGAGCATCAACTTTGTAAAGACCCAAAATACTAATAAGGCTTAAGGGCCTTGATTAGTGTGTCGGGAGGGCATAACTGAATTATGTGTGATTTAAATGATTAAATGCATGATTATGTGATAAGCATGCTTATATGACTATTTGGATATATGAGATGCATGATTATGAGTGTTAGTATGCATGTAGGCCCTGATTAGGTTATAAAGAGTATATTCGTAATTTTTGGCCCGTTGAGGGCATAAATGTAAATATTTGTGATAAATTGCTGAGACCACATTATCATGTGCATATATTTATAGCTTGTGACTCGAGGCGATCCTAGTGAGCGGTGTAGCAGAAAAGTCACGGCAGAGATTTATACCCGGCTCAGGGGAGCTCGAAGGTATTTCTGGGAATCTGAGGAATATATTGGAGACTATTGGACATTGAGGAAAAATAATTGGTGATTGGTTAGGTGTCGGGGTTTAAGCGGTAATTATTAAGGACACTCGAGTACTTAGCTGGAATTAGGAGCAATGACCAAAATGCCCTTAGAATGTTTTAAGGTTTAGATTTTAATGGGAGGGCAAAATGGTCATTTGGTTTAATAAGGGATAAGAGTTATTTCTACTTTTAACCTTAGTGGAATATGTAGAATGTTTGAGAAGCTGAAGGAAAGCAAAAAGAAAGAAAAGAAGGAGGAAAGAAAGAAGGAAAAACAGGGGTTTTTTCTCTCTCTCTCTCTCTCTCTCTCTCTCGGTTTAGACCATTCTACTCCATTTCTTGAGGAGCTTTGGAGCTGTAACTCAGGGAGAACATGGGATGGAGCTTGGGGCTAGGGTCCTGGATAAAGCTTGAGGAATTAGTAGGAGTTACTTACCCAATTAAGGTAAGGTTTTAAGGTTGTTCTTGAGTTTCTGAGTTTTGTTGGAATGGATTTCTGAAACTTGGTTTTTGGTGGAAGTTGAGGGAACTAAGCTTGAAGAATTGAGGAGTTGAAAGTTGGGAAGGTTTGGAGGATAGCCTAGGGTCGAATTCCCCATCAAAGGTATGAAAATTCTGAGCTTGATCATCTAAGTTGCTGGGTTAGTTCTGGGTTCTGCTGATGAGTTTATGAGTTCTTGAGTTCAATTTTTGATTTCTTTGTTCGATGGTGCATGTGGCTAATTTTTAGGTTGTTGGGTTATGTGGGGTGAGATGTAGATGATGGTAGGCTAAAATTGGTGTATGGTTGAGGTTTGGAGGGGTTCTATAGAGGTTTGGCTCGGGGAAAATCGAAGGAAGAAAATCAAAGTACTGAAGGTTCTGTGACTAGCGTTGTAGCGCTAGCCTTTGGGCGCTACAGCCCTAGGCTTGGATTTTTTGTGGGCTTTTGGCTCTTCTTGTAGTGCCCACTTAGTGGCGCTGTAGCGCTACCCTGCCTTCAGAAATGGATTTTTGGATAATTTCTTAGGGTTTTTGCCCGAGGTCTCAGGGTTGATTCCACCACCCCGTTTGGTGGAATAAGGGCTTCCCAAGGGCTCGGGATTGGTCTCGAGGTTAGGTTATGGAATTGAAGTTTAGTGATGGTTCAAATTCATGGTTGTGACTAGGTGTACGCCAAGGCTTGGACGGGTTCGTGCTTGAGGGTCGGTTTCACTAATCAAGCTATCGGAATCTAAAGGTAAGAAACTGCACCCGATTATGTGTTAATGTTGGGACTAAGAGCTCCCTATATTTATATGTGATGTCATGAGATGGTATTATGCCATGGGACATGTGATAAATGACCTAAGAGTGCCAAAATCAATATTTGCGCATAGGGCGCGGCTCGGCCACTGATAGCTGAGAACAGCTTAATATTCACTAAGCTCGGTTTAAGCGGGCCGAAGTCAGTGGGATAAATAGGGGATGCGACCTAAGGGCGTCGACCCTAGTTAATAAATGAATTGGTTATTAATGTTAATTTGATGAACTCGGTATGATGAATGCCTGATTATGTGAATATTATGGATTGCTGAATATATGACTATGCTTTATGAGTTATCTGATTGATTGATGGGAATTTACTCTTTTGGTACCCTTTGTTCTTGCAAAGTATCATTCTGGTACCCTCTGTTTTCAATAATGCTCATATGGTACCCTGTATTTTGAAAACATGGATATTTTGTATCCTAATTGATACAATTTTGTCAATATGACCAAATTATCAGCAGTTATATATAATTTGTAGTTCGTATGATTGAGAGTAATTTGATTAAATTAGTAAATTTTTATTAATTAAATTTGAGTTTAGGGTACCAAATATGTATAATTTTAAAATACAGGGTACCAAATATGTACGGTTTTAAAATGCAGGGTACTAAATATGTACGATTTCAAAATGCAGGATACCAAATGAGCATTATTTGTAAATACAGGGTACCAAGATGATACTTTGCAAAAACATAGGGTACCAAATGGTTACCTACCCTTGATTGATTGATGATTATGCTCTGTTATCTGGTTTCTTGCTGGGCCTCGGCTCACGCGTGCTTCATGGTGCAGGTAAAGGCAAGAGCAAGGTTGACCAATCCTGAGTTGGAGAGCTTCGGGGGCTGAATGTACATAGTCAGCTAATCGGCCGCCACGGCCGAACGATACAGAATGGGAGAAGCCTAAATGTCTATTTTACCCTTAGAGTGGCATGTTTATAACTTGGAATTTTTTGTAAATTGTCTTTTAAACTCTATTTCTTTTAGGATCCCATGTACAAAATGTTAAATTATGTGAAATGTAACTTTTGTATCCAAAATCTTTTAACCCTAGTTCAATTATAGTTTTAGTAACACGTTTCTAACTAAATGGCTTGATTATCAAATCTTGCACCTTTATAAACACTCAATGTAACGGTCTTGGCTATCCAGGGCATTACAAACTTCCTCTTCTCCCGTTCATCATTTTCTCTCTTTTTCTCTTTGAATTTTGAAGTTCTTTTTGAGGTTTCAAGCTAGGGAACCAAGCCTTGATGATCTAGGGTTATGTTCTACCATTGAAGAGGGTGTGATATTGAGATTGAGGTGAGTTTCTAGCCATTAGAACTCTGGTTTTGCTCTGTTTTTCTTATTGAGTTTCAGTTGGGATTTTGATTTGAAAGTTAAGAATTCAATGGGGTTTTTGGCAAAGGGTGCTTGGGTTATGATGCCTAGGACATGTAGAGTAGGTATTTGGGTTCATTTGGGAGTTTTAATGAGGTTTGGAAGCTTGTTTTTCAAGTTGGAAATGGAGGAGTCGAAGGAGGGAAAAACCAGGGTTGAAAACCCTGGTTATAACGCTACAGCGCCCAGCTATGGGTGCTACAGCGCTAGCCAGGGGCATTCTGCCCTGCTTGTAGCACTGGGGCGCTAGGGGGGTAGCGTTGTAGCGTTACCCTGCTTTTCTAGATTCTTATTTTGGGCACTGTTGAGGGTTTTTGGCTTAGGGTTTCAATTCCTAAGGCATTGTTGAGGGTTTTTGGCTCAGGGTTTCTATTCCAGATTCTTATAAGTCATCTATATAGAGATAGACTTATTAGTCATCTATTTAGAGAGTGACTTATTAGTCAACTATTCAGAAAGACTTATTAGTCGTTTACCTCAGAGAGAGACTTATTAGTCATCTACCTCAGAGCAAGAGACTTATTAGTCATCTACTCAGAGCGCAGGACTTCACAAACATTTATTTGTACCTACTTGCATGCATGAGCAAGGTTATTACTGCTAGGCATGTCTTTTATGACTTAGTAACATGTTATTACTTGTTCATGAGCATATTAAGTTTTCTTGCTGAGCTTCGGCTCATGGGTGCTATATGGTGCAGGTAAAAGCAAAAGAAAGCTGGACCATCCTTGAGTTGGAGAGCTTAGGTGACGATGTGTACATATGCAGCTGCTCGACCATCACGGTCGAGGGTTTAAAGAGGATCTAGGGTTAAACCCTATTTTGCCGCTTGGGTCGGCTTGTTGTAAATAGTTTTTTGTAATTAACCTTTAAATTATATTTTTTGGATCCCAATGTATACAGTAAATGTTTTAGTGAAACGTTGTATCTTAACCAAAAAAATTAACCTTAAATCGTTAATCATACTTAGTTACACAATTATGGCCAAATGAATCGATGAGCGAGTTTTGTTTAAAATGCACACCGTAACGGTCCCTGGGTAGTAGGGCGTTACAGAGTCAATGCCAAAGTCTTGTTCTGTCTATCTCTAAGAATCTTAATGCCCAGAACATACTTGGCTTCTCCCAAATCTTTCATTTGAAATTGTTCAGCTAACCAGTTCTTTACCTTTGATAATGATGTTACGTCATTTCCAATCAGTAATATATCACCAACATAAAGAACGAGGAATAATACTACACCATCTTTGATTTTTTTTATAGACACAAGGTTCATAGCATGGCTACAGGAGAAAAGGTTTCTTCATATTCAACCCCACCAGAGTCGACACTGGAGAACACCACCAAAATCTGGGAATTTTCCTGATTCTGGTCGAATGTGCAGAAAGGAAAAAGTTTCCTAAGGTGTGCAATAAGCCATTTTGATCACTTCTAACTCCAAAATATGCCTAAAAAGACCTATAGAATGTCAAAACAACCCCTCTAGTACCACAAAAAGCATGCATCTAAACTCTCAAATTAAGCTTGATGCAAACACAAAACCAGTAAATACTTACTCTAGATATAGTGTCGATAAGTGCTGAAACGAGTTTGAATGCTGAAGATTCGCTTGTCGTTCGCCCAGAAATAAGACTATTCTTGCCAACCGTCTAGAATTGCAGAGGAAGCTCAGGAACGGTTGAAGGACTGGGAAGCTTGGGAGAGGAGAGAGTTTTGGATATTTTGAATTTTGAATGGTTAGAGTGCATACTGAGAGGCGGTTCTCGAGTTGGTTCTCGAGTTTTTATACTCACAGAACCTAGGGTGGATGCAATCCCACCCTGACCACCAGATTACCTACAACGTAGGTACTCGAGAACAATCCAACGGCCAGATTCTAAAAGGCATGGATTGTGATCATTAGCATTGGAAAAGGATGCCTTGGGCACAGGGCGAGGGGACGCCTAGGGTACAGATAGGACGTTTTGGGCCGTGGAGTTGACCTCTCATTTAGTTGCACGGATTGATGGGCCCAACAATGGGGAGTCAACACGTGGCGTGACTTTCTAGAGTGACGTCAAGGGAAGCCCAAACGTCTCGCCCGCGAAGACCTTTTCGAATTACTCCTCAGTATAAGTCTCCACTGTCTGAGGACGAGTGAATACTTGGGGGCAAATGTTGTCCGTGTTTTAACCACCTGACACGTGGAAATTAAAAGTAATCAGTAACAAGACAAGTCATGAGGTTCTCGAAGTGTGAACTCTTCGAGGAAATCCAATCTTGCCAAGTCATGGATGTCTCCAAGTGAGGCCATGTCCCGAGCCAATCTCCAAGTCATGGATGTTTCCAGGTGAGGCCACGTCCCGAGAGGCTCTCTTCACTTGCCCATCTCTCAGGTCTAGGATTCTGGTCCTCTGACTTGGAGTAGATGACAGGTGTCAGTCACTATAGGTATGGGCCACCAGAAGATCATCTGACAACTTTTGGTGAGCCTCGATTAGTGGTGTCGAGTTCGTACCATCGATAATCGGCATTTCCCACAATGCCACCTAACATAGGCAAACGTGTGTCGCACCCTGATGGTCAAAGATACGTTTCCCATAAAGTTTGTACGCGACTTTCTGGAATGGGCCACGTGCAATCCGCCTGGGTCGTAGTCTCTATTTAGTGCATCCCTTTTTGTATTAATTAAACATTAACACCCTAGAATGGGGGAAATTTTATTAATGATAGATGATTAACATTAATGACCCCAGCCTCTATAAATAGGGTTGGAGTATCTCCTTGTAAAGGGTTCAGATTTTTAGAGAGAGAAAATTTGTAACTCAGTGCAATATATACGCTGTCTGAGATCTGCCATTGAAGTTGGCTCAAACAAGCTTCAAGCTCACTAAATACCAGAGACTCGTGAACTATGGCTCTTTTATAGCCTGAACCACGTATAACCCTTGTGTTCTTTTCTATTATTTTCTTTAAACTCTCAGATTAGGTTGATAGAAAAAAAGGCAGCCAACAGTCTCTAATCTTAAATATTTTATGTTATATATAAGGTTTTGGATGAGATCTATTAACACAAGCAATCTATTTTTCTTCTCTTATTCCACACTCAAGGTAAGGAATATTAGATAGTTTTAGATATGGCATTTAAGTGATTTGTATGGCCCTAACATTTCAAGTACAAAAGAGATAAGTGTGGCTGGACCTAAGGTGTTCAAAATTTGTATGACGGAACTAAGTGATGTCTGGTAGGCTCGGTTACCGAAACTTGTATGACGGACCTAAGTGATGCCCGGGGTTTGATAGCCAACCCTTATAAGCACTTATATTTTCTTTTGTCTAGTTTGTTATTATGATCCATAGAATATGTTTATGATTTAAAGTTTGATTATGACCAATAGAATATGTTTATGATTTAGTGTTTGATTATGACCTATGTATGACCAATAGAATATGTTTATGACTTAGAGTTTGTTGATGACCTAGAATGTTATGAATTCTTGTATGAACTTAGGATATGATTTGTTATGACTATGTGATTACATGATTTCTTGTATGCACTTTCCTTACTGGGCTTAGAAGCTTACTCCTTATGATGTTATTGTGAAGATAAATCACATATATACTTGTTTATTATTATATAAATCCCATATGTACTTAAGCTAGCAATTTTTGTTCTTTCTTAAATAATGTGAATTTTATTCTTTTAATGACATGTTTGCGTGAAGGGAATGAGAATTACTTGCAAGGTAATAATTCTCATTCACCTGTTTACCAAATTTTAGGAATGGAAAAATATAGTGGGATATGTTGGGGGATAATAAACTTACACCACCTATCTAGATAGATTCTAGACGAAATTTACGATATAGAAAACCAAAAAATCAAGAGAAAAACTAAATCCAAACCGAAAGACGAAATTCAATCTATGACGAGAAGAAGAACGCCACTTGAAAACTTCAAAGTTGGTGGATAAACACCAAAAAGGTCATACACAAGGAGTAACACTGTCCAAATTCTCTATTTTCTAGCCTGCCATAGATGCTCACTACACCAATATAAGGGTTTTATGACTTTATTTGGGAGACATTAAAAGTCTACAATGTCTCCCGCGGGGGAGACATCGTAGGTGGAGACATTGTAAGTGCACATCTCACGTCTCCCAATGGGAGAGATGAGAGACATCCCACGTCTCCCAGTGGGAGAGGTTGAAAGTGTCCAAAAACGTGGACTTTCAACCTCTCCCATTGGGAGACGTAGGATGTCTCTCACCTCTCCCAGTGAAAGACATTGAAAGTCCCTAGGAGACTTTCAATGTCTCCCACTAGGAGACGTGGGAAGTCTCACTTCTTCTAGTGGGAGACATTGAAAGTCCCTCATTTTAAAAAAATAATTAAATTAAATTAGAATTAATATTAATTTCATTTGATTTAATAATTAATTCAAATGAATTTGATTTAATAATTAATTAAATTAAAATTGATATAATTAATAAATTTAAATCGATATAATTAATAAAATGAAATTGTAAATCTTCATTGATGAAAATTTAGATAGTTTTACATGATAAGCAATATTTGTTAGACATATGCAAAATTAACAAATATTGCACTATATATGAAGAAAGCGGTAAAAGTAAGAAAACCTAACAACGAGGTCGGTAACTTTGGATTATCAATTTGTGTATCTGTATATGGCGTACTTGTTAGCTGCAAAAAAATCTAAAGTAAAATATATTAATTAATTATTTGATTACATTTATATATATGGTTTCAAAAATAATTTGTAAATTTTAATTAATAATATCGTTCTCAAGTAATGTCCTGGACTCGCATGTTCAATCAAATCCTTCAACATCCTCATTATGTAGTATCCATATCTTCTCCTATGTCTATGAAAAGTAAAAGAAACGACACTAAATAAGCACGTGATAGAGTTGGATGTCTATATAAAGCCAATTGTTTGTAATCCTAGATAAAATCAGGCAATATTTCCCCTATAATAGTGACCTAACCATCTGCATATTAATAACAAAACAAACAATTCAAACGATATACAATAAGTTTCTTCCTTATAGCTCTGCATCACACAACCAAATTTTTCAGAATCTACTTCACTAAAACACACAAAGTTCTCAACTTTCCATTATCACTAACGCACACAATTTTAATCTCAGAACCTACTTCACAATGGATAAATATTTAAGATATTCAAACTCCTCTGACATTTGTTTAATAATATTAAAAGTAGAAGTAAGAGAATATATATATGTACCTCTAACAATTAATAATCCAAGCTAGCAAAATTACATCACTTAGCAATCCACTTTGCTATTAAATCAACAACCAACAAAATTAAATTAATAATTAATAAATAAAATATCACTAAATATCTAACAATATATAACTTATTCTTGTAATTCTAGAAAATTAATTACCTCAAATGTATGTTTGAAATACAAATTTTGAGGCAAAACATACCCTAAGATCTCACTCCAACAAAACCACAACCTACAAAATTAATTTAATTAATATATAAAAGTTTACTAAACAAATATCACTAAACAATTTCCAATGAGTCACTAATTAACCTAAACAAACAATGTGGTATATATAGAGCTTAGACTTATAAACTCTAACAACTAAGTAACTAAAAACTCAATAATCAACAAAAAACATATAACTTTTCATATATCTCTAAATTTTCAAATTATTTAAAAAAATTATTTCAACATAACTATATATAATCATCCTAGCTACAATGTTAATAAAAAAAATTAAAAGATATATATATATAATATACATAATTTTCTAATTAAAAATTTAAAAAAAATCATAAACATATAATCAAATCTATACACAATGTGATATGTAAAATTAAAATTAAAATTATTTTCTACACTGTCAACAAAGTTATTTTCTTAGAAACTCACTCAAAATCTCCAAATAATCACAACAAATAAAGAAAAATATCACTAAATGTCATTTTAACAATGATTTATACTTATAATTTTGAAAACTTACCTCAAATGTGTGTTTGAAATAGAAATTTTGAGTCAATATCTCAAGTTCCCACACCTCCTATATTCTCCAAGAAAATCCTAAAATATCTAATGAAAAAACTCATAATCATAAAAAAATAAATTTCAATGTCTCCCAACATAAGAGATTTAAAATCCCTCCTAATTTTTAATGTCTTAAAACCATTGGTTTAAGACATTGTAGGGAGTCATTGAATATCAAAATTGTTGTAGTGGCTTGAGGATTTTTTTTAAGAAGAAATGGAATTGAGATTGAACAAGCCTTAAAAATTTTCAAGACAAGCACTTTCTTGGAGAAAACTTATGATTTTTGAGAGCCAGAAAGAGAGAAAGGTTAGAGAGATAGTTGAGTAGTGATATCAAGGCATCGAAACTCTAAAAGACTTTTTTATAGTATAGACACCATCATTAATTCTAACCAATATGATTAGAGCTTTTAAATCACAAAATTGGAGCAAAAGACGTAATAGCCACGTCAAAGTCAGGCGACATGTCATTTGTTACTTAAGGTCTTTACTTGGTTTTCTCACATGAGGTAGGCGACATGTCGCCTCCTCAATTGACCTTAGACAACTCTTGTAAAGACTCCAAGAAAATATTATTTGATTTTTTTTAAGTGGGTGGGACCCACCTGAGTCAAAAGAGTCAAATGAATCTTTTTTTTTCTTTTCCCCTTCTCTCTCCCCGAATCTTCTTCTCCTTCTTCTTCTCTTCTTTTTTTTTTCCTTTTTATTTTCTTCCTTCCTTTTCTCTCTAAACCAGCCACAGCCACAACCCAGTCGGACCACTACCAGAGTTCCATTTTTGACAAGCGTAGGAGCTACAACTTTTCTGGGCGACGACGACAACAACCCCAAAATTTGGTGACCATCGGAGCAAGGACGCGCCCGTACAACCACTCCAAAGTTTTGTTGTCGAAACTTTGAGGTGACTTTCCGATGAACTCTGACAACTGTCTGGCAAGTGGGTGGCACCATTGGAATCAACGTCGTGAGAGGACCATTTCTCACTAAGTCATTTTGGTGAACTCGTCATTTTTTTGAGATTTTGGGTATCTCCGCCCCTTTGGAAGCATTTTCTGGCGACATCGACGGTTGTTTGGGCTAATGAGTTGCATATTTTTTATGTAATCATTGAGGGGATCATTTTGATATATGTCATGCATATATTCGTCGACGTTTCTGGTACACCGCTCATTGCCGCCACCAATCGCTACTGTGCACCGCTTGGGTGAGGTTCCGGAACTTGAAATTTTAAATATGGTCATATTATATGTCGTTGGACACGATTTTGAATAAGGAATGCAATGGTGATAATTGTTTGCTCATTTGGTGCACGTAGGAAAAGCGTGATATTAAAATTGGACTAAATCACTCGAGGATTATCGTTAAGCTTGGGAGCGTCTCTTTGGGCTCGGATTGAAAATTCTAAGGAGGTAGGGACTCAACTTGACTATTGGACTTATTTTACTCGTATTAAATTGCATTAAACATATTCCAGTTTTGATATTTATAAAGTGTTTGAAAATTTGAAAACTTAATCTGCATGTTTTCTGATCTGTTATGAGGGCACTGAGTGCCAAATATATTTTTGATCACTTATTTATTCAGGTTATGATTTTTGGGTTTTATTCAAATGCAGCTGTTATGCTGCCATATAGTAATCATGATTTGTGCATGTTTTTGTTACACGACCTAGTCTCTGTGTCATCATAGGTAGATCAGGTGTCCACTCACCTGTAGGTGTAAAGACTTAGCATCTATATACATGAAGTGTTCTAAGCCTCCCCCTTGGGGTGGTTATCAGGTCCAACTACCCAGTTTAGGATGTCAGTTTTTCTATGGTGGGTAACGGGAACTAGAGATCTAGTGGACGGTGTGATGTGCACTTGTAGCTATGCTCTTATGATTATTTGTGGTTTTTGTCTATTTTGGTTTATACATGATGGTGTATGTTTTGTTTTCAAAGCTAACCATACAGGGGTTGTATTAAACTTTTGGGTCCTATGCTAATAGTTGCTTTCATACTAGGCTTTATAAGCCCACCCCCTATATCTCTCTCATTCCAGGAGCCTAGTGAAGCGAATGTGGAAAGGTGAATTATTGATGGAGCCAATGTGTTTAGCCTAGTTCTATTTAGTGTCATAGTCTTATCTTTTGAACATTTATATGTATTTAATTTGGAACCTAATAGTCTGTATATCTAAATTAGCTATGTAATTGTAACGCCCTGATTACCCCAGAATAGTTACGGTGAACCAGAAATTTAACTCGCTACCCAAGTCCTTTGGTTAAAAACGTGCTTCTAAGTGTTATTAATAGGCTAAGGTGGAAAACCAATCAAAAGGAAAAGATATATTTTATTAAATACATAAAATTGTTCATGGTCCCATAAAAACATTTACAAGTTATTTACAACTCAAAATGGGCATTACTGTTTCAAATTTACAACCCACCGACCTAAGCGGCAAAAATAGGGTAAACCCCTTAGTTCCTCTGAGAACTCATTGGCCGTGGTAGTCAAGCGGCCGCATATGTACACAGCACCACCTAAGCTCTCCACTCAAGGCTGGGTGAGTTTTTCTTTCCATTTACCTACACCACATAGCACCCATGAGTCAAAGCCCAGCAAGAAAACACAATATATCATGAATATAATATCAACAATGATCATAATAATCATTCAGGACTTTTAGTCCAAAATAGATGAGTGACAGTCGCAAAAGTCACTAAGGTGGGTTCAGCTCTCTTTAGCCATGTGACGATAGGGTCACCAGGGCTTTATAAATAAGTGATCTTTTCACTAGCTTATCAAGATAGGTGCTTGATGAACAAGTCACCAATATAACCTATCGCATGACCATAGAGTCATAACCGTGGGATTCCGCTCCCTAACCATGTGACAAGTTGTCACCTAGGCCTTAGGCCCTGCTGGCTCTGAGTAACTAGCTTAGACTAGTCAAGCGCTTATAAGTTTCATCAACCTTAGGGTCGGTCCAACATTAATGTCTTAGAGTCATTCAATGCTGATATCGATTAGATCTAATCTTTTATCGGCCCTGCGTTCTGGACACTTATGTCGTTTCTGACTCATAGGTCAATGATATGCGACCAGTGCCATCCCTGACTAATCAGTGTCATACATAAGTAAACAAACTCTGCTAGCATTTAATATGCAATCAATGTCCACATTTATGAATCAACATGCCTCAACAACAATCATGCATGTCATATACACAGGGTGTAGTTTTCTTACCTCTGGTTCGAGCGAGAAGTATAATAAGAACGACTCTTGAGAACGATCGACCTTTTGATTCCTTAGCGGTTACTTAATCATAACCAATTATAACCTCCATTAATGAAAGTCAACAATGAAAGGGTCTTGACCTAAACCCCCACTCTCGGGACCTCGAAACATGCCCACATGGTGAGTAGATTCGATCCTGGGCCGTAAGGATTGAAACCCCGAGCCAAAAACCCTTAAAAACACTCAAAACGGGATTCTGGAGGAACAAAGTAGCGCTACAGCACTGCTCAATAGCGCCCCATCGCTATACTCAGAACCCCAAACCGCCCAACAGAACCCTGTGTAGCGCTATAGCGCCCTCTGATGGGCGCTGTAGCGCTACACCCAGCCAGAAACTCCCCTGAAACTTCTTCCTTCGACTCCTTCAATTCCAACTCGATTCCAATGCTTCCAAACCTCATTTTTGGTGCCAAATGAACCCAAAAACCATCCTCACATACCCTAAGCATCACAACCACAAGAACCCTAGCCAAAACTCCCAACAAAACAAATCATTCAACCTAGAGATCTCAACTGAAAACCAAAGCTAAAACAGAGCAAACCAAGGAATTTAATAGCTAGAAACTTACCTCAAACTCAGATTATGATGCTCTTCAATGGTGGAACACACTCCCAAGCTCTCAAGACTTACTTCCCAAGCTTGAATCCTCAAGTTAGGCTCAAAAATCACAAAGAAAAAGAGAAGAAAACAAGTACGGGAGGAAGCTTGAACTTATGCTTTGTTTTCTCTTCTTTCTACAGCCTTCAATGGCTTATATCTATCCTAGGGGTGAAAAGACCAAAATACCCCTAGGTCAAATAAGGGTTTCTAAAGGCTCCCAAGGGCAAAGTTGACATTTCCCACCTATTTCGTTAATCATAATTAACGCTCTCCAATTCCTGCTTTTCTCGATATTCTCAAACACCAATAATTCATATCATGTTACCCTTTAATTCCCGGTAATGCTCTAATCATTAAAATCACCCCGAGCCCCGAACTCAAACCTGTTATGACTAAACCGCTAATTAATATTCCAAGATCGTCTCATGCCAAATAGCTCGAACAAATCCACATTATAATGTGGTCTCAACAATAGGTCACTGACATGCATACAAATATACAATTACGCCATCAACGGGCCAAATTACCAAAACACTCCTGTAATGAAATGTTGACCCACATGCATGCATTTAACGTCATATTATAATATAATTCACATAAACATGCATATTATCAGTTAATGGCATAATTAAACAGTTATGGCCCTCCCGGCCTACTAATCCAGCCACTAAACCGCATTAGGGATTTCAGGGCATTACAGTAATAATTAGGAATGAGGAATGGTGGATGCTAAGTATTATTTTGGGTGTTTATGACTTATTAAATTTAACTGTTTGGTGACTAGATAATTGTTGGGATATTATTGTTCTATGTATAATGATAAATTATCATGTTTTTATCACTAATATTTTTATATATAATTATAGTAGTTATTCCATTATTTTGACTTATAATTATAGTACTATTTAATATAAACTAAAAAATCATTTATAAAGACTATTTTCCAACAATGGTCAAAGTTTGACCTTTGACTACCGAAGTTATGGATATTACAAATCTGTCACGGCCTAGGGCTCGGGTCGTGACAACTCTGATCTTTAAACTTTTTGGTTATGCTTAGATACCTCATTGTACCACTTTAGACCCATAAAGACAATTTTTAAAGCTTACAATTCAAACTCAAATTTCACACCTTCATTATGTGAAATTATTAAGGTTTTAACACCTAACTTGTGTATCACTTAGACTTTGTATTTTAATCAATCCTACCAACACCCACATATATTAAGAAGAAAAGAATTGGAAAGGTTCTTCCTATATCTCCTTAAGGAATGAGAATAAAGTGAAAGTTTTTTTCTTTAAATTTTTTATATTTAAAAATTAAAAGACA
The DNA here is from genome assembly GCF_963169125.1 of Humulus lupulus. Lineage (NCBI taxonomy): Eukaryota > Viridiplantae > Streptophyta > Magnoliopsida > Rosales > Cannabaceae > Humulus > Humulus lupulus. The sequence continues at coordinate 82,539,727 of NC_084800.1, forward strand.
TTTCTACCCTACAAATATCTATTTGATATGATACTATATAATGCAAACATCATTAGATATATTTTTTTTCTGGACAATATTATTTAATCAAACTTAATAAGTCTAAAATTTGATAAATTTATTTTTTTTAAATATTATTTTATTTATGTTGAACATTTTGTAATTATAGTTAAAAAATAAACCACCCATACTATATAAATTTATCATTTAAAAATAAATAAATTATATCTTTTTTGTTTTTGATAAATATAGTATATCTTTTAATAAATTGAAAAATATATAAAAATAAATATTATTTTTAAAATGCAATATAATTTAGTCCATTACAACATTACAATTCTGTTTTTTAATTATTTAAACAATTTTTATTCTAATTTTTATCCATTTTAGTAAACAACTTAATAAAATAATAATTATAATTCTTCTATATTTTATCATCACTATTTCATTAATTGATTTATTCAAATTTCAATTAAAGTTTAATAATTTAGTCATAAAAATTAAAAATAATAATAGTGCACCAAAATATTCATCAAAATATTGCATAACATGTCAATATATTTAATATTTAGGTACATAATTTAAAATATGGTATTCTAAAAGTTAAATCTAGACCAAAAATAAGAAGGTAAAAGGTACAAGTTGTCCTCGACTCAAGTAAAAAAATATACAATGTTTATTGCATTTATTCCGTGTAGTAATTGCTTGTAAACCGGCTTCACCACCTTTTCTCTATAAATTCATTCCCAAAACAAACAAATAACACCATAATGTCTATATCTACTCTCATTCAATTTTCACCATGACGACTCTACTCATCAAACCCTTTAATATCTTTTTATTCCTCTTCATAACCTCTCTTGTGACCTCCACCGCCACCGCCACCACCACCGGAGCGTCTCCGCTGGGTCATAACTCCTCCTCACCATCTCAGCCATCGACGTCCGCCACCTGCAAGTACTCTCTCTACCCAAAGCTATGCCGCTCAATTCTCTCCTCCATCAAACACTCCCCTTCGTCGCCAGCCGATCCCTACACTTACAGCAAATTCTCCATCAAGCAATGCTTGAAGCAGGCACGGAAAATGACCAGCTCAGCTGACCGATTCCTCCAACACTACCGGAGCTCCATTGGCCAGAGAGAAGCCGGCGCGATGGAGGACTGCCGGCAGCTCTTCGCGCTCAATGTCGTGTTTCTCGAGTCCATATCGGAGGATCTCCGATCAACCGAGTTGCCGTCGTCGGAAGAGCTCGTCCAACAGGTCCGTTCGCGGCTGAGCGCCATTGTGACGAACCAAGAGACGTGCTATGAGGGGCTGGTGGAGGCCAAGAGCGGCGTTTTGCTGCGACGGAGTGTCGGAAATGGGACGGTGGTGGTGCTTTCGGAGCCGGTGATCTTTGACGTGAGCAAGCTTTACAGTGTGTCTTTGGGGCTTGTGACGCACGCGCTAAGTAGGAATGCGAAGCACCGCCGCAGACAGAAAGGTCCCGATGGTCGATTTCCACCCCACGAGGCCAACCCCCGCCGGGAGCCACTTGCTCAATTGATCAAGGTACGCATAACGACGTCGTATTTTTATAATTTATTTATTGTCATTATTATTAGTAGTGGTATATTCGAAGTTTGCTACTTATTGGTCAGACTTTTCATTGATCTAAGTTACAAATTAAATATTCAAAAACTTACATTTATTGATATCACATTGTTTTCCTATGATTTTTTTAAGTAAAACCTAATAAGGATTCCACTTATCAGTAACTAGGACAAAACAAAATTATAATTTTTTTTTATTTTGAAAAAACATTTAATTATTATATATATAGTTCGGCAAATTATTTCGATATATGATATGACAGTTATTTTTGTTAGGTACATATATAAAATATTTACAAGAAACAAATTTAGCTCATATATATGCTCAGAAACAAATTAGTAAATTATCCAAATCCATTTAAATTTATGTGGTAACTTACACATGCAATGTTAAACAAAAAATTATTCTGAATAAGTTATAAGTTATTGTGCATGTGCATGGCCCGCGGTTGCCTAAACAAATTTAAAATTAACACATACCAGAAGTGCCCTAAAGTATAGGTTATTTTTCTTTAATTAGTAACAATAAATAAAATCATTAGAGACACACACTTTATAGGTACAAAATAAGTACGTACACATATGACATGTTTTTAAACTACTTTTATATATATATATATTAAGAGTAAGGTAAAGATTGTTTGAAATTAAAACATACCACGTTCCAAGTAAAAAAGAAGAAAAAACATACCAACTAGACCGCCTGTCCTTCAATTTGTTTATAGTTATTATATATATACACACACAAATAGGTAGATATAAATCTATTCTAAAACAAAAACAATAACCTTACGTATATGTGTGCGTTTACATTCTTCGAACATATATATATATATATATATATGCTATCCCTGTTCTTGAAAATGTAAAAAAAAAAAAAGCAACTTGGTAGCTCGTTTCAAGAGAAAGAAGAAAGCATGTTTTTGCTTGGCGTTATTGGTATATTCATTTATCGAGCACCACAAACGATATAAGATTGTGTTTCTATAGATATGTCTTAGTATTTATAAGGAGTGTTGCTATTTTGCCAACAACACATGGAGTGACACTACATGAATGGTTAATAATACATATAATATTTATTAAATTTAAATAAATAAAATTTGATAATTGAATTGCACGAATAGCGGTATATTAGCTTCTTATGGTGTTAGGCACTAGTGATACTCCTTAGCAATTCTCATTTATAAAGTTGGACTTATAGTGTTTGGCACCTTATAAGGTGCCTAATACCATATAAGGTGACATTCTATAATTGGTTAATGATACCTCATAATATTTATTAATTCAAATATGTGAGACCCGATATTAAATTGTATCAATAGCGATATGCTACTTTTTTTGTGGTGTTGGGCATTAGTAATGCTCATTAGCAATTCTCTTAAACATATTGTTTTGTCTTCTAAACATCATTACTTGTCTTGCAACATTTAAATTCACGTACACTTTGCTTAATTAACAGTTAAAAATATTTCAATGTTACCCTTTAAAATAGTGTTATTTATTTAAAACAAAAATCAAATTTTAATGTTTCAAAAAATGTAGTAATTATTAAAATTAAAAATAAAAACGATTATCGTTGGGTTTTATGATTAAAATTTATGTAATTTGATAGATAAATTATATTATTGTTTTGTTTGGATCTCACTTATTATAATTTATGGGGAATTTTATAGTAGGGGCGCCACTTTTGTCTCTACCGGTAGGGGCGTTTATGTTTTCGGCAGGAGGAAAAATTATAATCTAAATTTTTCTATATAACGGTATATATTGTAGTTATAGCAATCATCCTATCAGTTTTTGAGAAATTCTAAATAATTTACAATATTGAAAACATAGTTGCACGTGTGCCTATTTTTTTAAATCTGTGCATAACTCACTATTTTAAACTCTATTTTTCAACAATGTAAATTATTTAAAAAAAAATTTAAATTAATAAAAATCTATTATAACTGTAAATATACCATCATATAACAAATTTGATTTATAACTTATCGAAATACAAAAAAACAAAGATGTCCCCTGTAATCGAATAGGGTAAAAATGTCAGCTGTAGAATTTCCCTATAATATATATATATATATATATATATATATATATATATATATATAGTGTTGGGCATCCTGAACCATTTAATAAATACCAAGTAATAAGTGTCCTATGACAACACTTTTTTATTATTAATGCTAATTATGGTACCGTACCGATATAGTTATGGATTTACATAAAAGTTTATTGATGTGTAAGTCTTTCTATTTATTGGAAGAAAAGTGCTTTTATTGGAATGTTTGTGTTGTGTGCGTGATTGAACAATTTGGACTTATTTATTAGGTGCCTTTCTTACTGTACATTCTTGCATAAAGAATTAATTGTTTTTTATTCATTAATTGTATTTTTCAGTTACTTAATTAAACTACTTAAATTGAAAGCACACATCAATCAATTAGTAAAACTTTTATCTATTAATTATTTTTAGATCATTATTGATTTAATCTAATCTAAAATAATTATAATACATATTCAAGAAAGAATTCAAGTCTCACAAGCATATCTTTTGACTAACAAAAATATTTGTTAGTGAACAGAAATATTTGCTCACGAACGACTGACTGACACAATGCATATATTATAGGTATTGGAATCTTCATCAATCCAAATTTCTTAAACAATGTTTAATAAGTGTTATATTCTTATTATATCATAGATGAATAGAAGGTGTAATTGAATAAACATAAGACATCAAAAATTCAAAATGAGGGTAATCACATACCAAATTACGTTTGGTTTTTCATTTAATTTTAAAGAAAGAGACACGTGACACTATTTATACTAGTAGGACATCAACTATTAATTGGTACTATCGGTGTCACACTCACATGTGCATCTATAAACATATATACCTAATGAATGGAGTAGTTAATTAATGTTCTTTCCATTTGATGTGATGGATTGGTGTCTGCATATAATAAATTGATCAAAACCTAATTAACCTCGCTACATATATCTTTTCAATACGTACTTACTAGCTAGTTCATAATCATAACTATGACTAGCTTATTTATAAATTTTATTTAATATCATCATTTAAGTAGCTATACATAGTTTTGAACATTTATAAATATCCCTTGTCTTTGAATGTGTCTTAAATTTTCGACTAACATTTAGAAGTTTGTGAAAAATGCTAGAGTGATGTCATTACAGGTCCAATAAATGATAAAAAAAAAATTACCACTTTAAATATCTATTACTAAATTTAACTTCAAGCTTCCAAAAAAAAAACTAAAAAAAATAACAAATTATTTCATCTGTTTGTTTTTAGTCAATTTTCTTTTGAACCATAAAAATACTATCACTTAAATTACATTAGTATTTATTTATAATTTGATTAAAAAACTTAAATTAAAAAATAAATAATAATAATAATAACTATTTTGTTTTGTCATTTTAAATGAAAATTTTGATTAAAAATAAGTGCAAGGCATCATTTTTAACAATTTCTAACTGAGAAGAATATTATTTTGGATAAATTTTTCAATTGTTGCAGAGTTTACAGAAACAGTCCAGAAATAACAAGTGCAGGTCATCATCATTTAGAACATCATGCAGAAGGAAATCAGAAAGGATTGTTTTAGAAATGGAAGGGAATGGAATTATGGTAAACGACTCTGTTATTGTGAGCAAAGATGGCACCAAAGACTTCACAACCATAGGAGAGGCCATTGCAGCAGCACCCAAGAATTTGAAGCCAGAAGATGGCTATTTCATAATTTATGCCACGCAAGGATACTACCAAGAAAATATTGTCGTTCCAAGCTGTAAGAAGAATATTATGCTGCTTGGAGATGGCATCAACTCCACTGTCGTTTCTGCCAACCGCAGTGTCGTTGACGGTTGGACTACTTACAATAGTTCAACCTTTGGTAAGTATGAATAATATATATACTTTTAATAATAATGATCATATATATATATATGCACTTAAATATTATACCAAAATCTTACATCTAGTGTTATGTTATAAGTGTTACTATTTGATACTTTAAGGTACCCAACACTCACTATATGAAGTGACATCTCATAATTGATTATAACGATACTCAATACTATTTATTAAATTCAAATAAACTTAATATTAGATTCTAACAATAACAATAACAATATTAGATTGTGGTATTTCTTATCAATTCTCTAGTATAGCTTTTCTTTGTTATAGGTCTTACCTTAAATAAATGCATTAAAAGTTCAAAAGACATGTCACGTGTAAAATTTTATTATAATATGTACTCTTTTTACATTACTATTTTCCATTACAATTAATTTTTGTCAGAAAATAAATCATATAATTAATTAAATTTAAAATAATTGAGGAATGAGAAAGATGTATATTTATATTATATATACTATAAGGATAAAATTTTGCATGCGTTAGAATTTTTTTTTTTTTGAAAGAAAGCTACAATTTACTTATATTTATTTAAACTTTATAATATTTTATATTATTATTATTTATAATTCACTTCTCTAGATTAATCCCGACTTCGTCATTGAATAAGAGTAGATTATCGAGACATGGAATCTCATAATTTTAGCCATTTTGTTGACCTTAACTTTCACCTTATCTTAGATATGTATAGTTGATCTTAGTATATAATAAAATGATCAATATATGTGTAATAATGAACATATATAGTTGTTGATTACTTAAAAGGTCAAATTAATTAGGATTATAATTAAACAATACTATGATATAATTAAGTAGGATATAACAATAATAACATCAAATTTCTATATATGACTACATCGATCGTTGTGACTTACTGTAGCTGTTGCCGGAGACCACTTCATCGGCTTAGATATGACATTCAAGAACACAGCCGGTCCAGAGAAGCACCAAGCCGTGGCAGTTCGGAACCAAGCTGACCTCTCCATATTTTACAGGTGCAGCATCGAGGGCTACCAAGACACTCTCTACGTCCATTCCCTAAGGCAATTTTACCGAGACTGCCACATCTATGGCACCGTAGATTTCATCTTTGGCAATGCTGCTGCCGTCTTCCAAAACTGCATAATCCTAGCTCGTAGACCCATGTCGCACCAAAGAAATGTCATCACGGCTCAAGGTCGGAATGACCCCAACCAAAACACTGGAATCTCTATCCATAATTGCACCATAGAAGCTGCGCCAGACCTCGCAGTTGATGACTCAAACTATACGACTCTAAGCTACCTTGGGAGGCCATGGAAGGAGTACTCTAGGACTGTTTACATGCAATCATACATTGGGAGTTTGGTGACGTTGGTTGGGTGGTTGGAGTGGAATGGTACGTTTGGATTGGATACCCTTTTTTATGGAGAGTTTGAGAATTATGGTCCAGGTTCTAATACTGGTATGAGGGTTGATTGGCCAGGTTTTGTTCTGATGAACAATACTGAAGCTTTGAATTTCACTCTAAATAATTTTATAATGGGGGAAACTTGGTTGCCTGACACTGATATACCTTTCTCGGAAGGATTACTAGAGTACAATTAGCTAGCCACTGTAATTATATCGTCTTAATTAGTTCAATATTACTAATCATGGAAATGTGTTATTATAATTATTTTTTACAACTATTGTTATTAGTTTGTTACACATTCGAACATGTTATGGCCTCCATTTCAAAAAGAAAAAGAATTTGATGAAGGAGAAGGGCCAAAATCGTCCTATAGATATGTATCTTGGCCAAATGAAATATTAAATATCATTATCAATGAGGTATTAATTAGCCAACATAGTGTACTTATTTTATTCAACATCGCTCATAATAATAATGAGTACATTGTTTATCATTAGTTCATTTGATCAACAAAGGAATATTGAAGTAAGCTATGATTTGCAAATTGACATTCTATGGTTTGGATGATTAGAAAGTTTGAATGATTTCACACAGCCATACTTGAAAAGCCCAATGAGAACCTGATAACATCCTCATTCTCTTTTTTGTTCTTATTCGTGACTTTTTTATTATTATTATTATGTTTACTAATAAATTCAATTTTACTGGGAGCTAAAAACTTAGAGCATCTCCTGCCAAAAAACTAGTGTAATGGATATTTCTCATAATCACCACTGATATTAACCAAATTTACCTTCTTACTATAGGAAATCGTGGCAATAACTCGTTTGGTTTTTTTTTTTTTATGTTATTTCAAAGTTATTGAAATATGTGTTATTTTATTTAAATTTCTCAAACATTTATATGAGAGGTTGAGTTTTTTTTTCTTCTTTTTTTTACTTTTTTAGTGTTGTGATTAGTTTACAACCGATTCGTAAGTCTCAACACAAACTTACATAAATACATATATATATGAAGTAACAATACCAAATTAATTTCAATTATTACTTTGCTCTTCGCTAGTCGAAGTTCCACAGAAACTGCAACCAGGATGATACAATTGGTATTTAAAATTCTAACAGGGACTTGAAAATATACATCCCAAGAATTTTCCCATCTTATGTTAGAGCATTTAAATTATATAAAAAAACAAAATTAATAAATAAAAATGAATACCAGAATGAATGAGGTAGCCTCCGATGGCATACCTTGGAGCCCCGGCTAAGTTTGCCAGCCAAAGAGTACTACTACTGGGTAGTCATCCACAACGTAACTCTGGCCAAAGATTATGCCTTGCCGAGCAGACCCAGTTAATTTTAACTCAGCACAGCACTTCAAAAAAAAAAACAAATTGCTAGGAATATTACCAATTTTGTGTTAGCTGTCAACTGTGTCCTTTCCGGGTATTATAGTTAGTTGAGAGTCTTTTGGCCCATGAACTCTCATTAGGTGACCAAGAAATTGAAAAACCAAGCATGGCACACCATCTCAAATTCAGAAGGGCAACAGCTCGGTCCTCCTGGAAATTTTCAAACAGATCAAATATTCTTGATTCAGCTTCCATCTCTTCAGCAAGGATAAAATTGTATTCGAGCTCCATCTCTTTCGAAAGATCGCCATATTCTTTTCCTAACATACGCATGCTCAATACTTGCAATGCTTCCACGGCTGTGCTGTGAAAACCACGGCCATGGTATGCCGAGAACACGTAGTTACAGGTTGATGAGTCTGGCTGAATTTTTTCTTGGTGCATTTGCTCAACAACAAACTCAATCACATCAAGCATCCCCTGATATCCATAAAAAGAAAAGCATCATCAATACATAATAAACAACTATGATCTCCCAATACATGGGCTTGGAATATCAATATCAAGACAATAAATATATTAGTTCTAAAAGTTACAGTTGGTGGTTTTATCATGTTGAGAGTTGCATCACAATATGTATTTCCCAATCTTCCCATTTGACAGCAATTCCAAAGTTCTATTTTTATCATACTTTGTTTCTCAACTTTCTTATTATAGTTTAGAGTAAATGGTCGCTAAAATACCCAATGATTACAAAATGTTGTACTTTTATTACTTTTTTTTGTGTGGTAAATATACTTAATGTTTTCAAAATATTGTACTTTTATACAAACAAAAATAAAATTTGTAATAAATATATCAATGTTTTCAAAATGTTACTTTTATACATATTTTTTTATTATTATTTTGAGAAATAATAAGAAATTAAAGGAAATAGATAGGGTTTTAATTATTTTTCAAAATTTAAATCTTTTTCACTTTCCTATTCTTTTTCAAAAAAATCATTTAAGATTTTAAAATTAATAAAAAATAATTAAAAAGCTATATATTTTTTTTTTAAAAGTGAAAGATAAATATAAGTTTTTAATTATTTTTAAACTTTAAATCATTTTTTATTAATTTTACAATTTTAAATGAATTTTTTATTACTTTATAATTTACATAATTATTTTGAGAAAGTGTAGGAAAGTGAAAATAATTTAAAATTTAAAAAATAATTAAAAACCTATATTTTCCCAATACTTTCTTATTATTTCTTAAAATAATAAAAAAAATAAGTATAAAAGTACAACATTTTGAAAATATTGGATATATTCACCACAAGACAAAAATAGATATTAAAAATACAACATTTTGAAAACATTAGGTATATTTACCAACAAAAAAAATATTGGATATAAAAGTACAACACTTTATAATTGTTTATATTCGTGGTATTCAATCTATATAATAGTTTATCAATAAACAAATTCAAACTGAATTTATTTCTGCTGGTTAATTTCTAGGTTAAGAACTCTTTAAAACCCTTTGTAGAGTGAAAAATAAAAGAGAAGAAAAGAAATTCAGTACCTTTTCACATGCTTTCTTAAGAATGGTATTAAACAACAAAACATCAAGTTGAATTCCTTCTGAAATGGCTTGTTCCAAAAGGTTTAAAGCTTCACTATAATTCTCATACTCCAGTAGAATCTGGAACAAAGTAGAGTCACTGAGTCGCACAGAAAAATCAGTAACATTGATACTGCTTAACAAGCTAAACAACATATTTAAGCATAACACCTAAAGGCCACTTGTGTTAGGTGTAACTTATAAATCCTAGGGTGACCAAGAGGTGTGTTGCAATAGACTTGGAACTACTATATACCAAATCAAGTATGATAAGGAATAACAGTGTATAGACAACAAAATTTCCATAATAGCACAATTGGTTAAAAACAGCTGACAACAAGAGAAAATTAATAGAAAAAAATAATTATGAAGAACAATTACTACTATCAGGACATACATGAATCAACTAATGCGTCTACAAGAGTAACAAACAATTTAATTCTAAAAACTCGTATAAATAAATCCAAACATGAGAAGTTCAGAATTAATAAGAAATCACTATATCACACTGAAAGGAGTAGAAGGTTAGAACTTTTCGTGAATAGACATTTGTATCACACACATAGGAGCATAAATTTTTCCAAGCCGACATAAAAAAAAATCAGGCTATGTTAGCAGAATATCAAAGATACCTTCATTAGAGCAGTGAAAGTCAATGCCTGTGGATAAAACCCATCACGAATCATCATGGAAACAAGAGCACAAACAGATCTGAAGCTTCCTAAGGTACTACAGCAATCAATCATTATATTATAAGTTGCATCGTTGGGCAAGACACTGCAAGACTTCATATGTTTGAATAGTTCAATTGCCATGTCACTCTGAATTTCAAGGAAGATAGCTTGTAACCAACCACTGGACAAAAATATAAGACTTCATAATGAGAAAAATGGAAGAGAAAACATGGTTTAAAGTACCTACTTCCTTAGCTTCAACAAGATAATGCAACACCGTATTGTAAATGGGTGTTCCAAGATATATTTTGCTACGACTGAATAGACTTTCTGCAACATGGAAGTAGTGGATAAGTTCTTTTATCATCTCCTCTGCTCCAAGGGCTTTCAACTGAAAGATAGATTTAACAAGAGAAGCATTCAATAAGCTCCAGACCACAAGGAATAAAAATATATCAGATATAGCTAAAGGTTATATGATTTAAAAATAATGTTAGCAGGAACCAAAATTGAATGAAATAGAAATAGAATTTGGGAAAAATCAAAATTCAAAAGTATATACATACACAAATAGGTACTGATTTTCAACATTTATTTAAACATGGAAGCTAAAATTACCAAGTTCTTCATTGATAAATGACTGTGCTGGACACCGTTTTTTGCCATATCCATTTCTATGGCATTTATTCTTTTAGCAACATCTAGATGTGACAACATATTTCCCTTTTCATACGGGGCATTCACATTACCAAATAAAGAAAACAGAAGCTCATATGTCCTAATATCTGGCAGAAGTTTTAGATTTCTCATCTTGGCCAATACCCGCACAGCACGCTCAGGTTGGTCCTGCATATTTAAGCAACAATATTAGATTGATAGCAAAATGAAAAATGCTACAAATGTCATTGAAATCTAAGTGGGTAGGAAAATATATATATATATAAATATATATATAATAAAAAATAAAAAGATGTTGATGAAAATGTGTATTCCAGATTCACAGATATTATAAAAATTCAACCCACCAATGTGTCGCATGCAGCAAAAAAAACATTAAAAGGGTGTGGATATGGGCATTTGGATACTCGGTGAAGCAGAGCCTCAGCTAAATCCAACTCTAGAGCTTTACTGCAACTCACTGAAAGGGTTGCAACAGTCCGGTCGAATGCTTTCAAATTTTTGTGTTGCATAATTTTCAACTGCAAATCACACAACATACCAAGTTAAAATCTATTTCTATCTTGAATACAATAATCTATTTAAAAAGAAATATATCTAGTTTCGAAAAAACTTAAAGGAAAGATAAATTCATAGAGCAAACATAAAGAAATTACCAATTCCATGCCAGCACTGTACCCCCTCTCAGAAACAACTGCTCTAATAAAACCATCGTAGGTTTTACTTGATGGTTGCAAACCCAACACTTGCATCTAACAAGAAGAAACATACAGAACTCATTAAGACGAAGCTCTAAGTAAAGTTGAGCCAAAATAAAAGGAAAAGGAAGCATGAGAAAAGTGAATTTGACTGACTCATCACACTTTGTGAGACTTACGAGTACCACAGGAAAAAGAATCTTTCTTCTTGCATTTTCATGTTGTACCAAATTAAAGAATAAATAAAAGAACATTGTACAAGCTCAAAACAAAAGAATTTTATACCTGTGCTAACAATGGCTCTGCAAGACCATTATTATTTAAATAGACACACGCGCTAATGACATCATTGAAAGACTGCCTCAGAGCTTTCATAACAGGCTTACTTTCACAAGGATTTGGCATTCTTACTTGAACATGAGCAGTCTCTCTAACTTTGACACTAAATACGGAGGCCTGGTCTTTATTACTAGCATCATTGTCCAACTTGGTCAAATAAAATTGTTTCCATTCATGTTTTGAAGGGATGGGAATGTCTAATCTGGAAAAACAAAGCTTTCCTTCAGTACTGCTAAATGAAGTGCTACCCCTGATGGCTAAAAACACCATCTGCTGCAAAGCATCATAAGCAGATTTTAGATCTCCCAGTCTAGTAAAAGACCAAATAAATCTTTTGAGAGAGAAAATGTTGAGACTGTAATTTCTGAAACACTCCTTCCATATCTCTTGGACCGCTGACAAGTTCTTTTGCGAAACTGCTAACTGAAATTCAAAGGCAATGGTTGTAATCTGACAAGACATCACAACAACATTACCTGAAGAATGAAAATAAGATGACAGTAGCAGTCAATTTTGCTCACCTTGAGAAGCTCTGAGTAAGTAACTTCATTTTTCCCTACCATTCTACGATCCATCAGATCCAAACATTGATTAGCATGACCTATACTTTGTGTTTCGGCACAGGCACCCAAAAAACTATTGTAAATACATAGGAGCGGGTAAATGCCAAGACTTTCTCCAAGAAAATTTATCAAATTTAATGCCTGAACATGTAAAGCAGGAAGACACAACATCAGTTCCTTCATTGTACTTAAAGTTGATTAAAAAAAAGAATATACTGAAAAACATTCTTGAGTTTCATTCTTATATTTCAGGGATTATAATTCATGATTCTAAAAATATAACCACCAAATAGAAAGAAAGAAAGAAAATATAATAACTAACGTTAATAAATAGCCAATACAGTCATTAAGCATAGCGAGAAAAACACTTTTAAATTATGTGATCTTCTTCTTCTTGTGTGAGTGTGTGAGAATATGCATGTATCTCATGGAATTAACCTCATCCAGGTAACCGCCTTTGCAGAGTGCACGCATCATAAGCAAGGAAGTTATGGTATCCGGGCTGATCTCATTTTCTTCCATCACTCTCCAAGTCTCCATGACAAACTACAACAAAAAGAAATGTGCATGTGACTTTTTTATTCAAGAACATCCAACAGAATTGGCATGATAGATTTGATCCAGTGACATTTTTTATATTCTATTTTTCATTCCAGAGCCATTAACAGTAATGACATGATAGATTAATTTAAAGACAACTAAAAGCTCAACCTCTAAGAAAAGAAAATGAAATGACTACAATAAGGAGCTTACCAATGGGTCAGGTGATCTTGCACAGTAGTTAAGGATGAAAACAAAATCATTAGCCCTTAGAGAGTAATTTTCATGACGAAGACTTAAAAGCAGACTGGAAGCTTTGCTTCTTTCACCAGAGCATAGCGCATCAACAATTTGCATCTGCATGGATTTTGTGATTGAGTCTGCTCCATACCACAGAGCATAATAGCATATAAGTTTAAGGAAGTTGTACAAAATCCTAAAGGAATTTGTGTATGAATTTAGATACATTTTCAGCCTTCACAATCATTCTTTCATGCTTGTTACAAACCAACAATTTATCTAAATCTTATTAAGCACAATTCAAACTAAAAATTGCAAGCTAACAGAATGAAGATTGGAAAGCTTTTTATATTGAGACAATAATACAAGATCTGTGCTCGAAAATAGGCAAACACTAATTTATGATCTATTGAGTTCTTAGCATCAAACGTCTTATGTGGAAAGGTTACACTAATCTACTACTACTTCTACTAAAATCACAAGCTGAAGCCAACCAAAGAATTGTTAAAGATTACGTTTAGAAGTTGTAAAATTTCGAGACAACATTGCTTCCTTTGCCGCACCACTCCATCCCTGCCAGTACATTCATCATTTTAATATCAGTAATTATTCAAATTTAAAAATTCATCTCACATGATTTGATTTATCAAAAAAAAAAAAAACTTACTTAAAATTAAAAGTTTCAAACATACAAAAATTGGGAATAGTGGAAAATTTACAAATACAGTCATACATGTTCTTGTGTTATTGATTTACGCAACGAATCGGGAAACGAACGCAGTCGGATCGTCGTTCTGTAAAAATAAACACAGTAAAGTTACTTCTGACGACGGTGTGCACCGATGTAATAGTAAGTCGATACGGCATACTTACAATGTTCTGTACATCATGATACTATAACTTCCTTCAGTAGAAACCCTCACATTATGATTTAGGGTTGAACATTTTGCGAAAGACCGCAATTTTGCTCTGAAAAATCTTGAAAGTTTCAGAATTCAGATGGTTTTTTTTTTCCAAATTGTTTTTTTATATATATACATACATGTAGAGGGGGATATGACTTTTCATTACTAAATATGAATTTAATGAATAGAATATAGATAAAGTATATATATATACATATACACGTATAAAAAAGAGTAACTAACGGAAGATACCTGAGAGCGTAGAAGGGCTGAGAACCGGCGAAGTTGGGCGGCCGGAGTAGGAAACTGGAGAGGCAGAGGCGGCAGAGAGAGAATTTAGGGGTTTAAGGGTTTTTGTGTGAAATTGAGGAAAGAAGGAATAGGTTTGGATAAAGAAGCACTGTGTTTGGGTTTAGGGAGTGATTGTTGAAGAAGAAGAAGAAGAAGAAGAAGCAGTAGTTTGAAATGAGGCAACATTTTTAACCTTAAAACTTACAACGGCTGACCTTGGCCGGGTAAATAATTAATTGTTTTATAAGTTTTATGTCACAAAGGTGTTCTTTTTCTTCTTTTTTTTTTTTGGAAATACCATTTCGGCCAATATTTTTTCCAATAACGCGATCGCGCTTTATATTTTGTTAAATGATAATTCAGACCATGTGCTTTACAAAATGGATCAAAATAATATCATAGACTTGATTTTGGTCAAAATATTTCCAATTATAAAATCAATCTTTAGGTCGATAGCGATATGATGGATTCAGAGAAGCGGACAAAGTGATCGATGAGCTGAGAATGAAATATTATATTTGAATTTTTGTATAGGGTAATATTTTGATTCATTTTATAAAACACAGAATCTGAATTGTCATCTGACAAAACACAGAAGTCGATCACGTATTCGGAAAAAACATAGGTATCAAATTGGTAATTTTCTTTTTTATTTAGTCTTTTATTGTTTTCTAAAAGCAAGTTTTCCTTCACGGTAGGATGTGGTATTTTTCTTTTAGCAATGGGTAAATACTATTTTGGACCATATATTATGCAAAAGTAACTGATCGGATCATTTGTTTTGTTAAATGACAATTTAGACCTTGTGTTTTGCATAATGGAACAAAATAATATCATGAGCCCAATTTCAATAAAACTTTTTTTGAATATGACCAAAATACCCTTACTTTTATAAATTATTTTTTTTTAATAATTTGAAATAAAATATTTATTAAATTAACAATTAATAAAAAATTGATATATAATTTAAAAAATATATTTTAACTAATTAAAATATTTAAAATCATTCTAATCAACAAAACTCAAAATTAAAGCTAAAGACAAACTTATAACCTAATTTTAAACCATAAAATTATAACATTAATCAAATTGAAACTTAAATAAAAATAAAACAATTTCACTTAGAAACCCTAAATCCAATTAAAAACATAAAAACCCTAAATCTAACCTAACAGAAAATTTAAACAAAATTGAAAAGTTTAGATCTAACCTAAGCCACTACAACTCATCCTCCTCCTCCTCCTCCTCTTCTTCATCTTCCTAGATCTAGCCTAAGCTCCACCCCTCATTTTTCTTCTTCTTCTTCGTCATCTTCTTCTTCTTCTTCTTTGTAGGAGGCTTGGGTGACTGCGAAGGTGGAGCTTTGTCACCCATAAGGGGTTGAATATGAGACAAAGACACTAGTGGGAACTAGTGAAGGACTCATAGTGAAATCATTTATTACTCAGAGAAAACTAACGTGGAGGCTGACACCTTGAGTTAGAAAGGTTTGTGCCAGTTGTATGATTCGTCATAGACTACAGTAAAGTCAGATGAGGTCACGATCGAGATTGGTATAGAATCTGTGATTGATAATTGACAGATGTACCTCTATGGGCAATGATATATAGGAAATAAGATTTTATAGGAATGGCTAGGAACCTTACTATTTTAACATGGAAGAGTTAAGATATGAGGGATCGGATACTTGTTCTGATGGATGCTAGCATCAAGGTGAAGATTCTGGATGAGTCTTATACCGCCCCTCATGCGTGTTGTATCCAGGGGAGTTTGAATGTGTGTTAAGACCTGAAATCTATATACTGGTAAGCTCACTTCCTAACCTTTTAGTAAGTAAAAGATGAAAATCAGATGCCAACAGGGCTACTGTGACTCTAGGGTATCACAGAGTTAGTATGGAGGGATATGGTTACGGGCAGAATGGATGAATTACCTCATATTGCAGATAAGACTATTGGGTATGAAAAGTTGCGACTCGACATGTTAAGTTAAGACACTCTTGTATGTGTGAGTGAGTTATCATAAGAATGAGTTTATGCGAAAGGAGATCATACGTCTCCGCGGGGCATCAGAGTCGATAGAGTCAGATTAAAACCCTTTATTCATTTTTCCCAGGTTTTGGAAAGGGTCATCAAGAGCGATGAATATAAGATGGGGATTTGGAATTGTTTGTTACCTTCAGTTAGACTGACCTCCTGAAGGAACAACTTGGACTCAAGTATTTTACTTCGAATATGTAAATTTTTGGGACAATGAAGCAAGTACAATCCCTGGATTAGATTGTTTCAATTGTGAATACCGGTCAATGTCCAGAGTGACTCTGGATAAGATATTGTGAAGAGAATTCCTCATTCCAGAAAATGAAATGAGAGATAGGAAGTATTTGTTGGGAAACTTGTACAAGATATTTATTTATTTTCATGTAGATCTAATATTAAACAAGTTAATATAAGACAACCTAGAACATGTTTCTAAAATTGAATTCAAAGAGAGAATAATGATAAGAATACTTACATTATACGCAGCGGAATAATAGTCATTCATTCAGTTTCTCTAACCCTTGTATTCTTTTTGTTACAGAGTATTACCAAGAAACTGAACTGATCTTCAATTTTCTTCACAATCTTCCAAAGTATCATTAGAATCACCTAGATTAGAGTGAGCAATTCTCAACACATAAGATAGATACATAGAGAGAATAAGACTAAAGAACAATAAGACTTAGAAAATGACTTATGTTTAGAGAGAATCTAAAGCTTATCAGAAACTTGTATTTCAGATATCTAATTTCATCTATCACTTAGCACTCCTTTTATAGACTTAATTAGGCCATTTAATTTAATTAAAAAATCAATAAAATAATAGATAATATCAGCCCTAGGTCGAAATTATCATGGGCTTTAGGCCCGTGAAATTTCCTATTTGATTATAAGCCCATTGGACTTAAAATCAAGGCCTGTATTTTTTTCTATTGATTTAATTAATTAAATAATTATTCAAATCCCTTATCAAATTAATTATTTATAATTTGAACATTGATTTAAACTTATTTATTAATTTAGATACCAATTTATCTTAATTAATAAATCTACCCTAATTTCTCTTTTCGTCTCTAAATTACATAACTCTGTGAAACTATCCAAAATTGATCTGGTCAACTTTAATAATTCTAATTGATAATTAAATCAATTAATTGAGACTATCTAGATGATTTTATCCAAGGTACAGTGGGGACCATGGGCCTATGAAATCAAGCTTTAATAAGTTATCATAAATCTAACAAATAAATTTACTAACTTATTAATTCCTCGAGACTCGACTAAAGACTCGGAATTGCACTCATCAATTCATAAAACGTTCTATAAGCAATATAGATACGTTATTAATTATCCATTGTTACAATCATAATTGTAACTCAATCCTCTATAGACAATCTAAAATACTGTTTTACCCCTCATTGTATTTTATCCTTAAAACACTTAGTTCCTTGTAAATGATATTTCAGTAAACTAATATTAATTACTGAAATGAGATCTCTATCATTTAACACCTTAAACCAAACTAAAAGGAAATCATCATTTCACTTCTTCATCAGAAGCTATAGATGTTCATATCTATGATTAACACTCCCACTCAATTATACTACCGAGTTCCCAAGATGTAAGTATGGGCTAGTCCGTAGGGTAAGCTGGTAACGAACAAGTCAAATAACTCAAATAATACAATCAGTTAGAATATTAACCACTCAAAATTGAGATTGAATTGACCTATGGTCAACTATATGATATTACTAGAATATATAATAATGTTATGTTTACTTATCCTATCAACTGTCAATATCGGTCCAGTCTAATGTAACAAATACATTCAATCTTA
Source organism: Humulus lupulus (assembly GCF_963169125.1). NCBI lineage: Eukaryota > Viridiplantae > Streptophyta > Magnoliopsida > Rosales > Cannabaceae > Humulus > Humulus lupulus. The sequence goes on from NC_084800.1 coordinate 82,558,416, forward strand.
TCTACTTTGCTAATGTTCTGGAAAGAACATAACACTGTAATGTGTAAGTAGATCATGTTGACGCGGTTCTTCGGCAACAGATAATTATATGAATAAAGAGAAGGATTAGTGTTAAATGATGAACCGTAATATATGAATGTTCTCAAAGGTAGATTATAACTCGAATACTTTTTTAGGTGGTTCGAAGGTTAAAATCATTCTAATCCACCAGGCACTATTATTGATATATCTCTTATATTCCTTACAGGATGTTTCTTTACAAAATAGAAGCCAACCCCTTGCAACACCCAGGGTCTCCATATTTATAGGGAGAGGACACCTGGGTGTTGGCAAAGGGGGTCATCCCGTGACCCTCTTACCCATCATGTCACTTCTGTGACATTCATGATTAATTCCTAAAACCTGACAATGAAGTGTGGTCTAATCAATAGGTAAGGGGGATAATGGGCCGCATGGCCCAAACCAGTCGTGGGGTGCCTAAACACGCACGTTTATGCTGCGTGTCCGAGATTTCAGGAATGGAGTAGACACTTGATGTTTGATATGCGCACGTTTACAATGCATGGTTGACTTTATAAAGGGTTGGAGGTGTCAGCTCCAGATCGTACCCCGAGCTCGATGCTGTCTCAACTCGTGGTATCCACGCTGCTGACCCGATGCCTTCGAGTATTCTCACTAAACCGTTAGCGACCTCGAGCTAAAGAGCTAGAGACTCGTAACAGCAGCTCCGGGTAGGTGGCTTCCACGTGGCCGATAGGATTATGCCCTTTCTCAGCTCGCTAATACCCCGTGGAAGTTTAGGGCTTACATTTGCCCCCCAAGGCCCTGCTCGTGGCATATGACATCACTCGTGGCCACAATGGGGGCTTTTAGGTTTCCCTGTGGACTCTTCATGTCCCGCCCATTACGCTGGTATCGGATACGTGGAGCGTCGTGGTTAGTGACGGTTCGTCTTCCGAGAATCGCATTAAATGGCCTAGCCTATCTTCGGCCATCGTTTCATCTTTCGAGTTGTGATCCTCGTATCCTACAACAAGACAATCGAACGGTCCTCATTCTTTTGCCTTTTACGTATATATAAGGTTGGCCACCTTTCGCATGAGCCACCTTTTTATTTGAATTTTTTTTTTCATCTTCTTTCTTCTCTCTTCTCAGTCTCAAAACCCTTTCTTTCTTCCGGTCACTATTCCAGACGTTCCTGAGTTTCAGACATAAGGGTTCTCTCGTGACTCTGGTTCCACAGATTCCACCAGGATTCCAACCCCGACGCTCTTTTCAGTCTTTACGCTGCAAAAGCTTCTGTAAGTCCTCTGTTTTTTGTATGCTTTAAATGTTTCCATTTTTCTTTGCCTAGGTAAACTTTCCTTCTTAGCCGCATGCAATAGGTTGTTTTTCTTTGCTGGTAGTTTCTGCATAGGTTTTTATCCTAGGGGTATCGACCGTAGGACAGAGAATGCTTAGGAACATGACTCATAGGACAAAGTTCTGGGGTGATTTTTATGGGTAAATTTTTTATGCCTGTATAGGACAACAAGTTTCTGGGGTGCAAAAACCGGGTAGCTTAGGAGACACACTTCACAGGCGGTTTTGCCTTTCAAAACTTTCCTTCCAAGGCATACTTTATTCTGACCCTCCTGACACACAGATCCCGAGCAATCGGGGACCCGTGGGGAGCATAGGTGCGTGTTCATAGAACTGCATGGTCTCACTCGCTGCGGGCTGAGATTACCTCAGCCCGTGTAAAGGAAACCATCCTTCGTGATAGATTCTTTCTTATGCTCAGGTCTCCTTTTCTAAACTTACTTCATCTTTGTTCGCTAAGCGACCAGATGGGACCCAGGAAGAATATGCTTAAGAAAAATGCCTCCAGCTCGTCATCCCAGCAGGCTAGCAAAGGAAAAGAGGTGGCAACAAACTCCCCAATTCCCCACTTCAATCCCACTGTGGAGAAGGAGGTCGAGGTGGGACCTGACGCCTTCTTTGAGGCCGAGAGGATTGCCTCGAAGGTTACAACCCAGGGGAAAGTCAATAAAATCATGCTCTCCCACAACATCGAGATAGGGAAGGGTGCCCTGGTCGTCCGTCCTCCCCTGGAGGGCGAGCGGAGCAGCGCACCGCTTGATGAGGAGTTCGCGGCCTGGAGCGACGAACACCTCAAGGCTGGGGCCTTTCTCCCCTTGGACCAGTACTTCACGGACTTCTTAAATTTCATGAAGCTGGCCCCCTTTCAGCTCCCCCCTAACTTCTACCGTCTATTAGCGGGGTTGAAGTACTTGTTCCTGAAGCAGGAATGGGAGGTCCCCACGCCGGCGGACATCCTCTACTTTTTCTGCCTTAAAGCCAGCCCGGATCAACGGGGGCGAGGTGACGGGGTCTACTACCTGACCCGTTTTCCCAATTCGACCGCGGTCATTGAGCTACCCAGCCAGCCCAATGACTTCAAGGATCAATTCTTCATGTCAACGGGGTTTCGCAACTGCAAATACCACTACTTCAACTGTCCTCATAAGTTCCTTTTATCTTTAGCTCGCTAGCTTGTCGTTGATTAGTCTCTTTCCATTCGTTTCTGACTTGAAAACTACCGTGCAACTATTTTCGCGAGGACGTCTAAGTCAGTGACCCTTGGGGGTTAGTACGAAACCTTGGCGGGGCTCCCCCCAAGTGAAAAAGACTACCGCCAACTCGTGTCTGATGAGACAATGCTGGCGTGTAAGTTAATTTCCCCAGGGCAGACTCTGGCTTTGAGGAGGCCGCGGCCCATCCCCGCTGCTCGCAAGATGGCGCCCATCCCCGAGGAGGAGGCCGCTGATGAGGACGAGGACGAGGAGGATGAGGTCCCCCTCGTGCGCCGGAAGCGTGCTCTTGAGGTTGCCCAGGAGGTTAATGCGGAGCGGGCTCAGTCCGTCGCAGCAGCTGACCCCTCCGGCCAAGGTAACCCTTACTTATTTAGGGACTTAGATAGGGCCGCCGCAGACCTACGACTTGCTAGGTTTAACCCCAGCCAACTCGTTCACCGTCACCAAAACGACCCAGATCGCAACATCACTCTACTCCAGTGTGTTGACCAGCTCATGTTGCATTATGACATGGGCCGCCCTAGGGGTACTGTAGTAGTAGATAATACTCTGGCCTTTAGGTCGGCCTTTTTTTAGGAGTACGGGACCAATCTTAGGTCGTGGCCCTCCCTTCTGGAGGGTGTAGTAGCTCTGGGTCTTAGGCAGTATGTAGAGGAGTCCAGTCCTGAGGCGGATCCGGACCCAGAGCCTCCTCTCACTCGTGAAGTCATTATCTTAGACTCCCCCGTAGAAGCTTCGGGGTCGGAGGTCTTGACAATAGATTCCTCCTCTAACTCGGAGGGTAGGACCCTCTTCAATACATACTTTAGATTTTTTTTGTTATCAAAGTATTTTTACATGCATACTAATGATTCGCTTTTTATTTCAGACGAGGAGATGTCGCAGCCCGGGGACAACGTTCTGCGGTCTATGTTCCAGGGGGGAAATCCCTCCTCCGGGTCGTCTGGACCCTTGGTGAAGAGGCTCCGGGTGACCAAGAAAACTCCTCCCCCCGGGACCAGCTCCAAGTCTCCTGACAAGGGGAAAAACCAGGGTCCTGCTGCCGTAGATAAGGTCCTTCTGCCCCCTCCTGCAGTGGAGAATATGGCTCCACCTCCCCCGCGACCTCCTGTCCCTAATCAGGAACAAGAGGTACCAACCGGGACCTTGTCAGCCCCAACTCCCGGCGTGCGCGTCCCAGTCAATCCTCAAGCCTTGGAGAAAGTCCCCGAGGTCTTTAGGGGGACGGTTTATGAAATCTCGACCTACATGGTGGACCACTGCTACAATGCCACCTCGAGGGACTTGTGGGAGATCGAGACGAGGAGCCCTGAGCATGTGATGGAGTCTTCACTGGGGATGACCCTCACGACAAGTTTGCTTTACCACTGGTTCTTTATGTTGTAGTTTTTTTTTTCTAAGGCACTTGCCTTATTATCTTTTTGTCTTGCAGGCAGCTTTGGCTCTCCACCGGAGCATATCTCGGTCCAGGGCCAGGATGGATGAGATCAGGGGCGAGCACCAAGCAGCCCAGGCCGCCCTTGCCTCCGCTCAACAACAGGAGAAGGATGCCAAGGCTGCCCTGGCGACTACCCAGGAGAGCGAGAGGGTTGCGCAGACCGGCTTGGTGGCTGTGCAGGCCGAGCTGGAGGCATCTTGGGCCAAGCTGCTAGAGGCCGAGGCTACCAAGGTCGCCCAGGACGCCGCGAAGGTCGAACTCGAGGAGGCCAAGACCGTCCTTGTGGTGGAGAGGGCATTATCCAGCTCCTCCATGGAGTCCATGCTGTACCATTGCTGGGCTTTCAACCAGGATGGTGACTTTTCCTTCCTGGGGTTGGAGGTGTGGGAGTCTTTCTTGGAAAATTTTAAAGCTCGCCTTCAACAAGAGGCGCCCTCCGAGACCGTGGAGACCTCCACTGCCACCGAGCAGGATGGCGAGGGGGTGACTTTATCAGAGCGGCCTGGCGGGGCTTAGGATTTTTGCTCCTTTTTCTTTTATTTTTATTTGTAACTTTATATTACGAGGTTCTTTATCCTCGAGACAATTGATTTCCTTAGATTTATTTAATCTATTTATATATATTTGCAGTTTAACTTAGTTTCTGTTGGTGTTATGATTGACATCTTATGCTTTTTAGGGAAAAAAAAAAAGACATTTGTTAATTAGTTTTAACCAACTCCCAAGTCTCAGGACCTGGTTGTATCCAAGATATTAATTTGAAAACTTAGTTCGCGTCAATCCTTTATCGATATCTCATGCATTTTAAGAAAAACATCGACCAATCAATTTGAACTAACTTCTAAGTTTGAGGACCTGGTTATATCCAGGATATTTATTTGAAAACTTAGTTCGCGTCAATCCTTTATCGATATCTCGTGCTTTTTAAGAAAAACATCGATCAATCAATTTGAACTAACTTCTAAGTTTTAGGACCTGGTTATATCTAGGATATTAATTTGAAAACTTAGTTCGCGTCAATCCTTTATCGATATCTCGTGCTTTTTAAGAAAAACATTGATCAATCAATTTGAACTAACTTCTAAGTTTTAGGACCTGGTTATATCCAGGATATATGCCCCCCAATTAATCAAGAAAGGGTCTTTCGTGGTTACTTGACGTTACATCCACAATCATATACAATAACGCAAAAAGATGAACTCTTATTACTTAATAAACAAAAGATGGCTTTTCTATCTAAGCCCTAAAAAGATATTATTGATAATATTTCTTTAAGTGTATAACGTTCCAAGTCCGTGGGACTGCTTCTCCGTTAAGCAGAGCTAGCTTGAAGGTTCATTCTTTCACGACCTCGATTATTTGATAGGGTCCTTCCCAGTTTGGTCCCAACACTCCGTCCTTGGGATCCTTGTTGGCTAGGAAGACTCTTCTGAGGACCATGTCGCCAACGCCAAAGACGCGTTTCTTGACCTTTGAGTTGAAATAACGAGTGATCTTTTGCTGATAATGCGCGAACTGCAGCTGTGAAGCTTCTCGTTTTTCGTCAATTAGGTCGAGAGATACGCAGAGCAATTCGTCATTCTGGTCTTGGTCAAATGCATGGACTCTATGCAAGGCTACCTTTACTTCGACAGGAAGGACTGCCTCACTCCCGAAAGCCAGGGAGAAAGGAGTATGACCCGTCGGCGTTCGATGTGAGGTCCGGTACGCCCACTGTACATGGGGGAGCTATTCAGGCCAGACCCCCTTGGCTTCATCCAGTCTTTTCTTAAGGCTCGCCTTTAGTGTCTTGTTGACAGCCTGGACCTGCCCATTGGCCTGGGGATAGGCCACGGAGGAGAAGCTTTTAGCAATGCGGTGCCTCTCGCAGAATTTGGTGAAGAGGTCGCTATCGAACTGCGTTCCATTATCCAACACGATCTTCTTTGGCAGCTCGAATCGGAAGATAATGCTCTTGACCACGAAGTCAAGGACTCTCTTTGAAGTGATCGTCGCCAGGGGCTCTGCTTCTGCCCACTTGGTGAAGTAGTCGATAGCCACCACCGCGTAGCGAACTCCTCCCTTTCTAGTAGAGAGGGCACCAACCAGGTCAATACCCCAGACCGTGAATGGCCATGGGGAAGTGATCATCTTCAGCTCAACTGGGGGAGTCCGGGAAATTGTGGCGAATCGTTGGCACTTGTCACACTTCTTGACGTAGGAGATCGAGTCCTTTGACAAAGTGGGCCAATAATACCCTTGCCTTAGTATCTTCAGGGCCAGGCTTTGTGTAATGCCCCAAATTTCCTAATAAGGTTTAGGACCTTTATTAGGAGGCCGGGAGGGCCATAATTTCTTTATTATGCTATTTAATGATAATATGCATGTTTAGGTGTATTAAATATGCATGTGAACCCATTTGTGATTAATTGGGTGATTTTCATATTTTGGCCATTTCGGGAATTTTTGGCATATATGTGAAATGGGCGTGGTTCTTTGCTATTATCTGGTTATGCCAGGGTTACCCAGCACAAGACGATCCTAGGAGGTAAGCTAGTGGGAAAGTCACAACGGGATTTAAGCTTGACTTGGAGTAAGTCAAGGGGTATTTAGAGCATTACCGGGTTATTGGGTAATGGGAATTGACATTTGGTGATAAATTGGGAGTTAGTAAGACCAGGGGGAAATTCTGGAAGTTTTGACTATAATGTCCCCGGGGGGTGTTTTCGGGACCCCGAGCATTAGGTTTTATTGGAAGCTACTTAAGCTTGAAGTAACCTTTTAAGAAATAAAAAGAACGTTCTGTACGTTCTCTCTCCCAAAAGTTCCCTTTTCGTTCCTGATTGCGTTTTCGAGGATAACTTGAGTTCTAGGACTCGGAATCAAGCGAGGATCGAGGCATAGCAATCCTAAGGAAGATTAGAAGCTTATTAGTCAGAGGATTTAGTTGGAAACAACTCAATCGGAAGTAATTCAAGTTTAAGTTTTAAGTTTTTAAAAGTTTTTAAGCTTGAATTGGACTTTGTGAATCGTTGAGTTTTTAGTTTGTTTGAACCTCGGGTTTTGGTGGTTTTGGACCATTGGGGAGTTTGGGAACTTTGATTTGATGATTTGGGAATGTTTAGACATGTTTTTGGGAGGTTTTAAAAGGTTAAAACAAAGGGAAAATGGCTGCCCCGAAGTTGGGCCGCGGGCCTGTTCTCGGGAGCCGCGGCCCTTGCTCGAAGAAGCAGGTGCCAGGATTTGGCCTTGCTGGGCGCCGCGGCCCTAGCCTCAGAGAACCCTAGGGGCTGCGGCCCAAGGTGCTAGGGCCGCAGCCCTTGCCCTGTTTTCACCCCATTTGCTCGTTTTGACCCCGGAAACATGGTTTTGGGCCTTGGGATCATTCCTACTACCCGGATTAGTGAGGATTGATGTCTTGGAGGCTAAGTTTTAGTTCAAGGGTTGGTTTTAGAACTTGAACTCATTGGATCACCATTTGTGCTTGTGACTAGGTTAACACTAGAGGCTTGGAATTGGGATCGTGCTTGTGGCTCATTTGTTGGTAACCTGTGCTTGGACCCAAGGTAAGAAAACTGCACCCCATGTGTGACATGCATGGTTATGATTGATGCATGTTGAATGTTTAAATGTAAACATTGATAGCATAATGAATGCTTGGAAATCTTGCCCATTTGCATATGATTATTGTCGAGGCATGCTGGATGATTAAGTGTGATGCATGTGATGCACGAGAAACATGTGATTAGGGCATGCCATGAATGATGAATATGAGATTGGTCAGAGCTTGAGTCTCTGAGTTTGTGCATGATCATAATTATGCTAGCAACTGTTTAGTAAGCATGCTGAATGCCCTATTCTTGGATAATTGGCATATGATACACATTGATAGCATTGCTTACCTGTGCATGGTACTGACTAATTAGTCAGATTTGGCAAGGGTGCTAGTATCAACTGTGAAGCTGTGACTCATTAGTCAGGTTCGGCAGTGGTACTGGGCACTAGTCATGTTGTACTGACTCATTAGTCAGAATGGTCTTAGCGTGTACCACGCAAACCATCAAAGATGAGGTCTAATTGACTATCAGCATTGAATGACTCAAAGAGCATTAATGCTAGACCGACCCCGAGGGTCGATGAGTGAAATAAGCGCTTGGAGGCTGGTGGCTTACCTAGCAGCCACTCTCCCACTTGAAGCAGTGACATGCTTGTCAGTCACTCAGTATGGTTTACCATAACCTATTGAAGGCTAGTGGCTTACCTAGCAGCCACTCTTCCACTTGAATTAGTGACTTACTTGTCAGTCACTCAGTATGGTTTACCAGAACCTATTGAAGGCTAGAGGCTTACCCAACAGTCACCCTTCCATTTGAATTAGTGACTCGCTTGTCGGTCACTCAGCATGGTTTATTGGAACCTCAGGTGTTGCGACACTCATTTGATGAATATTATAAGCG